>NC_133502.1:198762424-199065454 GCF_049354715.1 Callithrix jacchus
TATTAATTTTGAAAATTAAAAACAGAACAAGTTCTGGCCTGAAAGTCTGGGTGAGATCTAGACTGTTTTGATCCTGGCTCTGACACTAACTTGGCTTTCAGCAGGTCCTATTTCAATGTTAACTTCTGTTAAATAAAGGGGCTGGACTAGATGACTACTATAGCCCTTTCTGATACTGACATTACATTATTCAATAATTATTTTTCACCTAAGAACTCTTTCTTCCCCGACTTCATAAGCACCCCAAAGATCAATCCAGCTTCTGGCAGCAACTACCACATACTTGGGAATCTGGGTGAATCATCTCTAAATAAATCATAGAATTACCTAAGGATTTTTCATGATTACAAATGAAAATCATTCAGGAGATGAGCAGAGATTCCTGGGACCTGATACAAGTGAACACAGCAGATTCTCTGACACGCAGATCTTCTGGACCCTTGGTAATCACTGGATGGAGAACCGAGATGCCTGGGAAATCCAGTTACAACCCAGCTCTAAGGTACTCTCTTCCTTTGATTGTCCCTAGAAGCAGGGTGCTTATGGAAATTATTTTTCATATGTAGAATAGTCAATCATTATAAAATGTTTTCATAAGCTTATACCTTTTACAACCTTTGCAAAAAGCAGTTCCCTTATCTATTCTTCATATTGGAGAGTTCAACGCCTCTCACCTCACCCCTCTGCGCTCAGATCTGTGCACATATCCTGTCACTGGTGGTAATTACTATCTCAAATAGGTGTTCAGCTATAGTAAAAACAAACTAATTATAATCTGCTTATAACCAAAAATAATCTGTTTTAATTGGCTGGTATGTTAATTTCAAAGCCACGTTTATGTTGAAACAGTTTACAAATCCTGCTTAGAGAATGGGCATGTCTGGTGAGGCCCTTCCCCACCTGATAGAAAATCACCAAAAAGAATAAAGACAGACCACTAAGGGGCTTACAATCCAGAGACATACATTTGTTTCTGCTGTAGCAGCTGTGAACAGACTGAGCAAAGCCATGTGAATTCCAAACGATGTATTCTATTAGCTCAAATAGGATGTTTACAAAAAAAAAATGCCCTGAGATTTATCTGAAAATGGGCCTGGGAATGTTTTACTACCTACCTTGAGTAGTGAGACTCCACCCCCAGGGCCTCCCGGACACTGGCAATGTGCTGCTCCAGGGCTGAGCCAGTTGCTGTTGGAAGGGTTGCGCCGCTGCTGGCCTGGAAGTCACTTGAGTTTTCCACGGTGTTCTCACCCAAGTAGTGTTCATGAAACTTCAGAATTCCTGAAGCAAAAGAGGCACAGCTGACATTATACACAATAGGGCCAGGGAAAAGAGAAGCTGAGGGCAGTGGACAGGAATGCCAATGGTATGTGACTTCATCTTGCAAACCCTGTGAAAAAAATCCTGAAATCAAAGGTCTCAAGAGGGCTTACTCTATTTTGGTCAGTACCCTTTTTACAGCTTTTACCATTAGGTATGGTGCTTGAAACCAAGGAATTCAAGATATGGCTTTTGCTTTTGATGATATATTCAGAAGCTCCTGAAATTATGACTACTTCATATTTGTTTCAAAACAGATGCTTCCTAGAAGCACCAGCTAGGGAAAGTCTCCTCTCAGGAATAGTGTATGAGTATGCCAAGACATATCCTTTATAGAAACTAAAATCCAGAAGAAAAATACAATTGGCCAAGTGGAAATTGTGTTCCAACAGAGCTTTCATTTCACAAAAGCAAATTATAATAAACATATAATATAAAAGCCAGATAAAAACATTTTAAACCATTTTTAAATAAGACTAACTGGTCAATGGTCATTAATGAATTAAAGGAGCAAAAAATGATGGCTGCATAAAATTGAGGCAGTCCACAGTGGTTTTCTGGCAATAAATAGGATATATTCTCAAATGGTAATGAGGTGTGTCAGCTCTGGAAAACGCCGATCCTCTCTGATTGGATTAGAGCCCCCAGCGAAAGCTTCAGAGCCTCATTAAGAGCAAAAAGGAATGGAAAAGAAACAATAGGAGCCTCATTATACATGGCTCATTATTACAGGGATTCGGATATACCACCTGTCAAATCATGTCCCTAAGATGTAACAACCACAGAGAGAAGGAGCTTGATACCTCCCAGTCATCAACTGTGTCCTCACGAGTATCCGTGCCACTCTGGGAGCTGGGATCCACAAAGATTCCACTGTGACCAACATTTACTAACCAAGTCACTGTAAAAATCACAATTTAAAACCTTCAGCATTAAAAAGGTCAGCTGTAAGAACAGTCTTTGTGGAAAGCCCATAAAGGACATGGAACTAAAGGGAAAAGATTATTAAAAACAATGCTGAGGCATAGAATGTATAGGCGCAAATGCTCATTGCCTAAAAGCATCTGGGAGCTGTCATCCAGCCATCTCTCTCTCTCTCTTTTTTTTCTTTAAATCAAAGGGATAGAAACATAATCAAGAAAATCTTGTCAATTCTCACTGGCAGTTAAAGTTTTTGAAACTGGCTTATAGATATTCAAGAAGCCCATTCTTTAAGATTCCCAATTATAAGATCCACTTCCCCAGTCAATAAACTCTAATTGGATCTGGTGTGCCTCCAACATGGTAAAGCCATCAGCATTTTATTATGCAAAAAATATGGCCCTAACAGCTAATTAGTGTTTCTGTATTTAGTGAAACTGTTACAGCCTGAACATTTAATGCTGATTTAATCAAAGGAGATTTTTACTTCTGAAATAGATTTACAGCAGAACTAGTTAAAAATCGGTTCTGTTAAACTCAGAAATTTCAAGCATAAGACTTATTTATAACCTGTGATAGAGTTGCCATTATCATTTTAGTTTCTTTGCCATGACAAAGGGTCACAATTATTAAACCATGTCTAGAAAGAATTTGTTAGGACTTGCAGTCATCTCTTTATTCGCTAATGAACAACAGCTGCCTACACATAGGGCTGCTAGTGAAATTAATTCTTCTGCTCTTAGTCTTCCTTGATAAATGCTTCCATATTCAACAGTGAGGAGCAGCGATTTCTTGGGGGAATGAGAAAGCTGAGCTCTCTTATTAATTGAATGCCCCACCATGGCATATCTACCATGGCTGAGGTTGTGCTAAAATCTGACATCAGTTCCTTAGTAAGATCTATGATAATGCACCTCTTCCACCTCTATTCATTAGACTTTCACAGGTCTAGTCTTCTAATTGTCCTGTTCCCACAGAAAGAGATCTTACCTGCCCCAGGAGCAAGCAGCCAGCTATACAGATAGCCTGCGGCCAGGGAATAGTAAAGCACTAGTCCCCTCTGGCCATTAACCATCTCTAAGATCTGATCAATAGTGACTGGGGAGTAGGGGTCAGAGTCCTGTTGTCCTGTTTGTCGTTCCACCAGAAGATCAGCAAATGCCCTTGTCCGTCCCCTTTCCGCCACAGCCAGAGCTTCATCATGATGGCCTAGGAGACAAAGAGATATGCTGAGGAGTCCATAGCGAGTATGCTTACTTAACAGTATACTGTTAAGAAACCTCACTGCCTCTGCTCTCCAATATGTGACAGAATCTCAATCGCACTGCTTCAAATTCAATTCCCTGCCTCAGATGGTGGGTGCAGTATCCTACATGACTGATTCCACACTACCTAAACCATCGAGTCTTCGCCTGTCTTGCAGCCAGTGTCACAAAGGAGCTACTCTAATTCAGTCCACTTGTCTTTAGTCCTGCCCTTCTCTGTTCTACCTCCTGAGTTGTTCCCTAACTTTTTTTTTTTTCACTGCCTGTCTGGCTTCTGACACCAGGTTTATTGGTGTCACTTGGCTCTTTACATATTTTTTTTTTGAGACAGGGTCTCACTCTGTTGCCCAGGTTAGAGTATAGTGACACGATCTCAGCTAACTGAAACCTCCACCCCTGCCCCAGGTTCAAGCAATTCTCCTGCTTCAGCTTCCCAGGTAGCTGGGACTACAGGCATGTGCCATAATGCCTGGCTAATTTTTGTATTTTTAGTAGAGATGGGGTTTTGTCATGTTGGCCAGGCTGGTCTCAAACTCCTGACCTCAGGTGATCTGCCCGCCTCAGCATCTCAAAAATGTCTATGCATCCTCTGACTCTCTTTCTCTCTCTCTCTCCTCTCTCCATGCAGCCTCTCTATGCGTAACACTGTCCAGCCTTATCCATTTCTCTCCAAATTATATCTCCATCCCTTTATGCATGCCAGCTCCTCTCCTGGGTATGTCCTCATTTTCACTGGTCTTGTCTCAAGAAGAGGGATGCTAATAGGTGTCCTGCCTATCTCAAAGGGCTATTTTAAAAATTAAATGAAGCATTACACGTAAAGATGCCTGGTAGGCCTACTTAAAGCACTACATGTGTAACAGGTAGTAGCAGTGTTGTTGGGGCTGATATCTCATTCCATTCTGGAATCCCACACACTTTTTCCTTTATCCCCATGGGCAAAGAGTTTAAACCTCTCAGGTCTCCATTTCTTTAAAATTGCTTCTCTATTTCAAGCTTTTCCTGTCTTTTACTTGAATTTCGAATCACACTTTCCTTAAGAAACTGGCCTATAATCTAGTTTAAAAGCTAATGCGCCAATATGAAAGCACAAAAAAACATAAAGGAATTGTTTATAAGTGCTGAAGGAACAAACACAGAGGATTTACTTTTGTCATACATGTAAATATGGAAGAGTTACTATAACTAGAGTCCAAAGAAAGCAGACAGAAGCAGACCAGATGCTGCAGCTATGACAGCACTTCAAGGATGCCTTGCTTCCTGCAGTTTGGGTATTGGAAGCAAGTAGAGATTTATACGTGTGTGAGTAAATGTCTCCTTTTACTCTATTAAGTTATTAACTGGAACAGCAGGGACAATTTCTGTGTACATTGGAAAACGGGCCCCAAAGTGCCAGACAGACTTAACACTGTGATTATAATAGATAATAAACTGTAATCCCACGCAATGAACACATTTAATAGATACATTTTTCAAAAGGAAATTTGAGACTTCTTATACATACAGCAAAGGACAGGTTATCAAAAAGGCCTCAATATCCAAATTGAAAGCCTTTGATCGTTCTAATAAATATCTCCTGGGAAGAGGCAGATGACAGACAGGGGAGCTGGCAGGGACTGGCTGACTAGTTAAGGCCCAGGTGAAAAAAGATGCATGCTGCCCCAGTGTGATGGGGCACACAGGCTTGGGAGAATCATCACTGACTGTGCCACTGCCTAGGAGGCAGACCCAGGTGGTAAAAACATTTATTAAACAGCAACCTCGAAAGATGTATGGCTGAGGAAATAGGGAAAAGGCAGGTGTCTTAGGTACTTCCCCTTAGTCAGATGCTTGAACCATGTGCTAGTGGTGAGAGGGAACCTGGGGAGGGCACACCTGGTTCAAGCATCCCTGTCTCAAGGACACTTTCTCTGCCTCCTGGACCCAGAGACAAGAGACTTTGTTGAATCAGACAAGCGACTTTGTTTCAGGCTGAGTGTGATGGTTCATACTTGTAATCCCAGCACTTTGTCCAGGCCAAGGCGGGAGAATTGACTGAGCCCAGGAGTTCGAGATCAGCCTGGGCAACATAGTGAGACCTCATCACTATTTAATTTTTTTTTTTTTTTTAAAGAGACTTTGTTTCCACAGCATCAGAGTTTATCTTAATGCCAATCAGCACTGTACTGGACTTACTGACTTATGTCTCTCCACAGGCTAAGAGCTTCTTATGGTCAGGAACCAGGCCTTCTTGACTATAATCCCCAGGGCAGGCACTCAGCACATGGTCAGAGCTCTACTAATCTTCTTTGAATAAATGAATGAATGTTCAATGACTAATTGTAGTTGTGGCTCCACAGTCTGTTGTCACAAAAAATCATATTTCCTCGCTGCTGTCACTAAACAACTTGGACACACACCCGTGCGCACTAGTGCACACATAAGCAAGGAATAAGCTGGGGTTCCAGCTGTTCTCACCTAGGCTGACGAGCACCCGCTGCAAGGCCTGGTAGGATGATGTCTGTAGGTCAAAGAGGGAGAGTTTGTAGTCTGTGCTCAGCTGTGCCTCATGTCGGATCGTTTCAAACAAGGCTGATGCCCTATAAAGCTGCAAGGAGGGAGGAAGAACATCACTTATTCCCCAGAAGCCAATGTCCAGCTGTTTACAGACTAGAGACAACTGTTGCTCATATCTCTGTGCACAACCTAAGTATTTTTTTAAAGATTTGAAAGGAAGAATCTTATGTCCACGTGTAAGGAAAATGAATGTGCCGTGGTCAAGAATAGGCCAAGGCAGACATCCAGTCCAGCGTGGCTCTGCCAGTTTGGAGCACAGGTGCACAACTTCACTCATTATGTAACCATGCCACGTGAGGCTCACCCATGTGAGCTCGTGCTTAGCTCAGAGCCACTACTGTCTGTAAAAGGTATAATTACCCTGCTAATGTTATATATATGGCTTGCACCCACAGCTTGCAGCTGGGCTCACTCATGCCCAGAGTTTCACTCATCCTGAAACTGTCTATGATTCCTCGAGTGTTTTTCCATCTACTTGCCACTTGCCCACTGACTTCCCTCATTAGAACCTGACACCAGGTAGGTCTTTGTGGACCTGAAAAGGCATCAGATCATATCCAGTAAATTACAGTTTATATAATCCATTTTTGATGCATAATGGGATCTAAAAGACATTATAGACTTATGGTCTTAAAGATATGAAAACAGCTATTAATCCAACCAAGTGCTGATTTTTATTAAAACAAAAAGCCTCTCCTCTTGTCATCAAGCAACCACAGTTCACCACCATCACACCTCATGGTGAGGAAGGATGGGAGTGGGAACAGGTGAGATGGAGGCATACTGGAAATGGATGAGACTGAGAGGAAGAGAGTGCCACATTCTCTGGAGGGCAGCAACTCTTTGCAGATGGTTCAGTGCCTCAGGGTCAGATCACCACTGGGTAAGCTCCTCAAGGAGTCATGCCCACTCACATGGACACTCTGAGGACCAGACAGTTGCCATTCCTGACAGAGACACTGTCCTGCTGCTCTAACATGCTTCTCCATCAGTGAGGCCACAGACTTTTCTGACTCTGATATTTTATTTTTCCCCCTTATGCCACACTGTCTAAGATGACTCTGATATTTATATGCTGGAAACTCAGAATCAAATTTTAAATTTATCCAAACTTAAAAATCATCAGAATTCTAAGACTACTTCTTTCTTGGCCTTTTGGCTAAGATCAAGTACAGAATTTTAAGACTAAGAGACTTAGACCCAGAGAGTGCTAAGAGAATGTGTTCCTAACTCTGCTACTAACTGGCTGTGTGACCTTTGGCAAGACTCAGAGACTCAATTTCTTCCTCTCTATAAAGAGGGAAGTTTCTACCTCACAGGGTTCTTTTAAGGATCAAATTCATTGAGGTATAATAAATACTTTCAAAATTTCAAATCAGAATATCAACACAGGTTTTACCTTTTATAACCAGGAAATTAGAGAATCAACCTTTTATATTGCCCCTAATCATTTCACAAATACAGTAAAACACCCTAACATTCTAGAATGCTGTGGTGCAAATTCAGTCACATGTCTTCAACTCTTGTGAGCACCTATGGATAGAAGACTGGATGTCTCCTTGGTCCCCTCTGCCTACCACAATGTCCTCTGCAGTCACCACTCACATGCTCGCTATCTGGATGAGTGTGTGATTTTAGATGCAGCCATCTCACTACTCCTCCAACCTAACAGAGGAGCCCATAACTCTAGGGACCTTTCTACTCTCCAGGGCCAGCAATGACAAGTGATTTTCCTTCAACTACTTGCACATATGCAGAAACATGGCCTTCTTTTAAAAGAGGGAGAGAGAGCAGTTATATCTATTAATATGTCTAGGGACATTAAATCTAATAATTATAAATTTTTTTACTTCTGTCATGAAATGAATATAATTTTATTATTATATTAATGTTTAATGGGGAGCAATAGCACTTAATACAAGAATTCCTAAGAAATTATTGATAAATCTATCACGAATGAGCAAAAATCTTTACTGATTGTTCAATACTTCTGGGCTGGTACAGGCTGGAAATCACACACATTAGCCCAAGGGTAGAAGTCAGTGCCTCTGATAAATGCCATCACTAGTAGGAAAGTAATCCTAAGGCCTTCCATGCTGCCAGAAACAAAAAATCCACTTCAGTCAGGCGTTCTGCTTACCTGGTGTTGGGCCTCCTCCAAGTTTCCACTAGCCCAAAGGGAGAGGCCAAGGCCATGGCGAATTTTTGCCTCATCTTCTCTTCGGCCCAGTTGCTCAGCTAACCTTAAACCTGAAACCAGACAGAGAAATTTAAGGAAACAGAGAAGACAGATAATTTCACTATCTTAAGGAGTCCTGGAGGGTCATTTTACTTTTCTGTTGTTTGTTTGTTTTGAAACAGGGTCTCACTCTGTTGCCCAGGCTGGAGTGCAATGGCAGCTCATTGCTGCTTTGACCTCCCCAGGCTCAGATGATCCACCTCAGTCAGCCCCAGAGTAGCTGGGACTATGGGCACAGGCCACCACACCTGGCTGGCTTTTGTATTTTTTGGTAGAGACAGGGTTTCACTATGTTGCCCATGCTGGTCTCCAGCTCCTGGGCTGAAGTGATCCACCCACCCTGGCCTCCTAAAGTGCTGGGATTACAGAACTGAGCCACTGCTCCCATCCAATTTTGCTTCAAGTGTCTATAAAAAAAATGCTAACCAGAGTTACTCAGGAAGCTGAGGCAGGAGGACTGTTTAAGCCCAGGAGTAAGAATCTAGCCTGGGCAACTTAGTGAGACCTATCTCTTTAAAAAAAAAAAAATACTAACAACACGGCTAGATAAAATGAGGACAAGAGCTGGATCAGCCAAGGTAGAATAAGCATTCTCTTCAAATTCTGTGCTGGTAGCAACATTTCCAGGATGTTCCAGGATGCCTCGGCAAGAGCTCAGGTGATGGCTATCAGCAGGAGACAGGTTTGCAGGACAGACAGAAACACTAAAACAAGTGAAACCTAACCTGGTCACCCTCCTAGATTTGAAATCCATAGCTTTGCAAATGAAAACTCCTGGCTGATAAATTTATCTAACATGATTCTTCGACTGGCAAAGTGCTTCCTGACAGTTAAATACAGAAGGAAAGAGAATATTTTTCCTTTCTCAAGTGCACAGCATCCAATGAGTATTAACAGAAGAAACACACGATGTTCTTCTGAAAGTAGAATATGAACACAGCCTGACCCTGCCTTCTGTTACTGATGCTACTGAAACATTTCATGTTTAATCTGTTTTCCCTTCAGTCTAAGACTTTGATGTGCCTCAGCAGGGATGCAAAACAAGTGCTATTATGAGGCAAAAGCCTTAAATGAGACCATCCTCATTTTAGTAGCCTTCAGATAGGCACCTGCAGTTTGGGTCACTTACCCACAGCAAGCTTCTGGGTTTCAGGACACCAGCAACCTCCAGGGCTTTGTGAGAGTGAAATCTGAAGGCAACCATTTATTGTATTGGTCACCGGGCAGTTCTCAGCATCGCTTTGCCCTCATTATCCTGCTCTCTGTACCTAGAAGCTAGCTTGTGCAGAGACAGCATGAAGGCTCCCACCGTACAACTGCACATACAAAGGAAGGACTTCCTTCTTCTAATCTAATTCAGGGTAGATGGAAGCCTGCCTCTGATCATGCTGGGCCTGTGCAATTTCAGACTTTTGAAAAGGAATTGAGGCTGTTGAGAGGGTAAGAAAAGTAGCACTCAGGTTCAAGGTCATAAATATACATTTCAAAATGCTCATAACTCAGAACTTAGAAACAACATATTTTTTTTTTTTTGAGACGGAGTTTCGCTCTTGTTACCCAGGCTGGAGTGCAATGGCGCAATCTCGGCTCACCGCAACCTCCGCCTCCTGGGTTCAGGCAATTCTCCTGCCTCAGCCTCCTGAGTAGCTGGGATTACAGGCACGCGCCACCGTGCCCAGCTAATTTTTTGTATTTTTAGTGGAGACGGGGTTTCACCATGTTGACCAGGATGGTCTTGATCTCTCGTGATCCACCCGCCTCGGCCTCCCAAAGTGCTGGGATTACAGGCTTGAGCCACCGCGCCCGGCCTAGAAACAACATTTTAAGTTTAAATCATGTTTTGGATAACAAAAATATTTGTAAATAATTCACATTTTTAAACACCTCACAGAATAGAAAAACATATTAAAGAAGATGGTTCTTGGGAAAAAACCAGAAGGACACTGATTGCTTAAACCTTCAATAAGCCAACCACATTAATTCTTCAATACAGATGTCCCTGCTAGGTCGAGATCTGAGTCAAAAGTAAAATTCATTAAGACAACTCCTGCTTAGAAGGCTTGTTCTCTGAGAACAGGGACTTTGCTTTGTTCCTGCTGTATTCCCAGCATGTAGAACTCTGAGGTTCAACAATGAAGAGTTAAAAGCCCACTGGATAGACAAGATATCTGTCCTGCCCCAGCTTCTATCTGCTTCTGGCTCTTAGGAACCTGACTCACCCTCCAGCTCTCCTAGAACCTATAGTTTGTCAGGGACTGTTCCCAGGTAAGTCACCAAGTTGATCCATGCTCCCTTTCTTCATTTGCAAGAAGAGGAAAGACTGGGTGAGACCACTGGTTTTAACCAGAGGTGTCCTCCTCCGCAGCACCTGGAGACCTTGTTCAAAAGACTCAGACCAGGCTCCATTTGTGAGAGTCTCATTGCACGGAAGCAGGGTGATGCTGATCCACAGGCCCCACAGCCTCCTCCCCTCAGAAACCCAGGAGAGAGGGAGCAGTAAGCTGGTTTCCAGATAAGCTAGTCCTTCATTGCCAGAGGCTGCAGACCTAACTCAGAGCATTCGAAAAGCACTGTCCAGGTGTCCTGCACTCATGAAAAGAGGCATCTGGTTTGGCCCATGAGGCAAGCCATCGGCTGCAGGCTCCCTAGTGGACACTTCCACAAAATAGATACTGTAGAGGTGCTACAAATTAGAGTTTTAGATGTCTGAAAGACTTAAAAATTATAAGAAACAATAAAAATGAACTTGAGAATTTTCCATAAATATAGAATTGTTTTGCAATGTCTCAGGCAAACCAGCTGTTTCATGGAAGTAGTATTTCAGGAAGTACAAAAGAACACAGCTGAAAAGTTGTCATATGACTGAATTTAATAGTTTTCACAAATTCAACTGAAAATTGCTCCTTGTCTGCTGGAATTTTACCACAGTTAAGTTTCAGGAAATTAAAAGCCAACATTCTCATTTAATGCATTGAGGCAGAGCCCCATGTAGACAGAATGGGAGCCAGAGAAGGTCTGGGAAGAAGCTTCAGACTCTGTAACCTCTCAGACTGCAAGCCAGCACAGTCCCTGGTCCATTGCAAAGGAGACCAGTGAATCAACCCTTCACCCATTCTCCTCTTTGTTTCCTGCTTCTCTCTCTCCTGGCTTCCCAGTGGGGGCTAAGGAGTAAAAGATGATAGGGTACCCAACCCTGCTCTGCAATTGCAAAGTTAGAAACAACTTCAGAGAGGGTCTTATGTGATTCCTGGTTCAGAAAACCCAGGCTGGGTCCTATTCCTTGACTAACTGACCACATGATCAGGATAAAATCACTGTACTCCTCTGAACCTCAGGTGATTAAACTGCAAAAACGGGAATCAAAAGATATACCTCACAAGACTATCGTGAGAACAGAATCAGATTAAATGTACTTTATGTGCAAAGCCCCTTGGAAGTGAGAGTTTTTGCTTGAAATCAGTAACCATTCCTTTTACCAGTGAGCTACCTGCCCCTTTTCCCTTCTAGGGTGAGATGATCTAATGTGCCTGTGTGAGGGGAAGGACTTTCAAGAGCAGAAAGATCCACCTCTAGGGGAAATGCATTGCTGTGGGACTTCAGCTTTCGGAAGAATGAATCATCCAAGGTCCAACTGTGCAGCCTTCAGTTTCTAGGCCTGCCTGGAACAAAATCCTACTGTGGCCCCAGCCTAAGCACTGTCAGTGACAAATGCTGGGAAGGAAGCCTGGTTTACTGCTTGAGTGACCCTCAGACTGATGCTTCTAGATTAGACTTCAACTGCCATGTCAGAACTGACTCAAGTTTTCATATAGTTAGTTTAGATACTCATTAGAGGGATAACAGTGCTTGGAGCAGATGGGCATTTTCTTCTGATTCAAACCCTTATAATTTTTTAGGATTACATCTTACTTGATTCGTCTGCATGAGAACAAGTTGCTCATTCCACAGAGGGTTCTGAAAAGCAAGGAGGGTATCAGCTCCTTGGGCATCTGGCAAGCAGTAGAGGCTGTCACTAAAAGAGTAAGACAATCTGGGTCCAGAGAGAGCAGGGCAAGGTGCTACGGACAATGAAACACCTTAGTACTGTCAAGGGACACTTGGTGGGGACACTGTAATTCTGGAGTTGAGCTGACAATGTGGCTTCTGAGACCCTTACTCCACACAGAGGTGGCCACTCAAACTGTGCATACTTCCCTCTGAGTCTTGAGTTCTGACTCTGAACTTGATTTCAAGCAAGCCAAGACAACAAAATGGGCCTTTTCACCTACCTTCCTGTAAGTACATGACTGCTTGGGAATAGTTCTGCAAGGCATGATGGGTCCTTCCAAGGCTACTATATGACACCGTCTTGGCCACCAAGTCATTCATCTGTGCAGCAATGCTCAAGTGCTGTTCTTGATAGACCACAGCCCTCTCGAAGGTGCCCAGGGATTCATAAGTCAGGCCCAGGTTCCCATAGGCTCGGCCCTGGCATGTGGGGTTGTTGGTTTCCTCTGCTATCTGTAGATCAAGCTGGTGGTACTGCAGGGCTGTGTCATACTCCCCCATCTGCTGGTAAACACCCCCCAGGCCACAGGCTGCATCACTCTCCAGGGCTCGGTCTTTCATATCTCTAGCAATGTTCAGCTGGCGTTCAAGGCAGGAAATGGCTTGTTCGTAATTCCCTAATTGGCTGTGCAGACTTCCCAGCTCTCCATAGGCCTGGGCTTTATTGAAGGCCTCCCCGAGCTCATGGGCAACCACGAGCCTCTTTTCAAAGCACACGAGGGCTTGCTGCAAGTTCCCCATTGCCCTGTGGGGATGTAGACAGAAAAGCAATGATATTATTTTGTGCAGGTGCAGACAGGCTAAAGCCCCTGAGAAAATGAAAAGCATTTGTCACTGTCACTTACTATAGAAGCTCTTAACTCCTCTTCTAGCTAAAATCTATCATGTGCCCTTAGAGTGAGATGCAGAGGAATTTCATAATCTGAAAAGCAATTCAAAAGTCATCCCTTAGTGACCTTCCCAAGAGCTTGAGATTCAATGGGATATACACCCCAGAGGAAACATAAAATATATTAATAGGCACAATGATAGCAAGTGAACTGTCTGGTTCTTCAGGCCTCCCTATTTCCACTACTGCTTAGACTATGTTTTTGAAATCACTTTACAGTGGCTATAAATCTTTCACCCTGAGCTTCTCAGAGCATTCTGTGGGTGAAGATTTAGTTTGACCCTTGCCCTTCCTCTACTCCAGGAGCCCTAATCCCCTCTCTGGTGGGGCCATATATTCTGCAGACACAGACACCTTCTTGGGTTCCCCACATTTAGGAATAAGTATCACCTTGACCAACAGTGTGTCCTTTTGTGCTGCTAAGAGAAGACATAAGAGTGGGAAGAGAATGACCAAACCAGTTGTGTGGGGCACATGAATTCATTCCCCTGAGCCTCTGATTCTGGTGATAATAAATCCCACATCCCACAGAAGATGATAATAGATGTAGAGTAATACGGAAAGATATCTGTGCAAGGGGCCTAGCATGATGCATGCTACATAGTACATTTATTCATTCCCCTATTATCAGGTAGCTTTTCCGAAGAGCAACACAGTGGGGTCTAAGTAATTGTTAGGTGCAGATGTTGTATTAATAAACACATTCATAAAATGTGGGAGGTATTCAGAAAAGATCAGTGAAAGTGACTCACTCACCTTCTCCATCCCTATTACCCTTCTCATTATAATGTAGTCAAAAGGCACTGCATTTGGAATCACAGAGCCCTGGGTTTAACTCTCAGCTGCCCCTTTTAAGCTGCCTAATCTTAGGCATTAACTCAATTTCTCTGGACTTTATTTTCTTTGTCCATAACATAAGGGTAACAACATCAACTACTTAATTCAAACAGCTGTTGGAGAAATCAGATGAGCTATGTATGAAAATGTTTTATAGTTAACAAACTGCCATGCAGACATGAAGTTGCCATTACTGTCTCAAATGCTCTTTGTGCAGAACTATAAATCATATTTGTCCTTGGTCATTTTTACCTGTGTCCATTTCCCAGGCCGCGGTAAGCCTTGGCTTGGTCTTGCATGCGATTCAGACTCTGGGCAACAGATAAATATTGTTCATAGTATTTGATAGCTTCCTCATAGTCACCCAGGGCTTCGTAGCAATCTCCCAAGTTGCCATAGGCCCGGCCCCTGTCGAGTACAGACTCATTTCCACTTAGCTGCTGCAGCATGGCCAATTGCTGCTCAAAGTAGCCAATGGCTTCTTCCATCACATTCATGTTCATCTTTGTGATGCCCATATTGCCATAGACCTGGGCTTCCAGACTCGGATCCTTCAGCTTTTGCCCTAGATCAAGTTGCTCTTCATAACACTTGAATGCCATTGTATACTTCCCAAGGGCCATGTAGACGGCAGCCAGGTGCCCATGAGCTCTGCACTCCCCTGGCAAGTCACTCAGCTCCTGATATACCTCCAGTTCCTGTGTGTGATAACCCAGGGCCTTGTCATACTTCTGGATCATTCGGTATGCAGTGCCCAGGGCTGCATATGCACTGGCCTCTAGTCTTCTATCCTTCACCTGGTGAGCTAAGCCCAGCTGCTGCTCATAGAATTTTATTGCACCATTTATATCTTTTTTACAGATGAATATATCGCCCAGGTTCCCTAGGGCTCGAAATTTAGCCTGGGAATTATTCAGAGACTGGGCTAGGGACAGTAGGTACTTCTGACACTCTTCAGCTTTACTGAAATTCAGCAGAGCCTTGAATGCTAGGCCCAAGTTGCAGTAGGCTTTTGCTTGGCTCAACTTGTCGTGAAGGTCTTTGGCCAGTGCCAGATCCTGCTCGTAGTACTTCACTGCCTCCTGGTAATTTCCAAGGCAGTAATGGGCATAGCCAAGATTGTGGCAGACCTTCCCTTCTCCCTCCATGTCTTGAAGGTCAGGAGCAAGCCGGAGATACTGTTCATAATAGGGGGCAGCCTGGATATACTCTCCCCGAGAGCAGTGGAAATTGCCCAGGTTGCTGAGGGCCCGGGCCTCGCTCTGGATGTCTCGTAGCTCCCGGGCGATGTTCAAGTGATTCTGATAGTGTTGCAGGGCTCGGTCATGGGCACCCAGCGCCTGGTAGGCCACAGCAAGGTTCCCATGCGTGGAGGCCTGCGAGGCGCGATCGTTCACTTCCATGGAGATCTGCAGCTCCTGCCGATGGTATTTGACAGCCTGGTCGTACATGCCAAGAGCATTGTAGGCATTGCCCATATTCCCATAGGCACGGCCCTGGGCAGCATAATCACTCAGCTCCTGAGCGATGCACAGGTGGGCCTTGTGGAGTTTCAGTGCAGTGTCATAATCGCCTTTCATCTGGTGTATGATTCCTGAGAAAGAGAAAAAAAGAACACACTAAGACCGAAATAACTGATTTGCAATGTAGAAAGAAATGTAATTTGCATCTCAATTTATAGTAAAAAGCAATCCAGATGAATTAAAGAATTTAAAATAACAGAAGGTAGAATTAAATATTTATCAACTCTCCAGAGGGAGGATAGCTTAAGTTCCAAAGCAACAGAAAGAAACATTTACAGATTTTATTACAAAAATGTTTGCACTATAAATACATATCTAAAATTAAAAGGCAAAACAATACTGGAAAATATATTAAATATAAATGAAAAAGTTCAACAGCAATTGTGTGTAAAGAGTTTTACTCAGCTTGATTTATTAAAAATGAAGATCCAATTTACTAAAATAAGCAAAGATCTGTAAATGTCAGCAGACAACTCACATCCAAAGAAATACAAAGAGTAACCACAGGGGAAAATGCTAATTTCCTTTAATAATCAATGAAATGCAAAATAAAGCAACCCTGAAGTACCATTTTACTTCAGCTAAATTAGCAAACAAAAAAATTAACCACAACTCCTACACTGATGAAACTGTCCTGAAATTGGTAAACATACCAACTGCTGGGGACATAAACTGAAACAACTTTTTTGCACAAGCAGATGGCAAGAACCACAAACACTCCTACTCTGACCCAGCAATCCTACTCAAGGGAAAGTATCCCAAGAAAATCATCTGACAAACACAAAAGCTTGCATAACAATACACATAACAACCTTCAATGTGGCACTACAGACTACTGGAAAATCAGAAACATCTTAAATGTGAAACACTGGGAGATCGTATAAGTACATTTTGGTATATCAACTAAACAGACAATTATATAGTCATTAAAAAGATAATTATGAAGTCTATATTGAAAAATGGGGAAACAATGTTCTTGTAATCCTATTACCCGGAAAAATCGGGAAAAAATGCTGTATACTCCTGTGACAATAACTAGGAAAATAAGTATGTCCACACACATGAACAAGCTCTTGATGAGGTTATGCAAAAATAAGAATAGTTGCCTTGTTAGGTGGTGGAATTTCAGTAATTTTTGTTCTAAAATCTCTTGTAATTCTGCTATACTGCTTTTACAATCGACAATAACAGTGTTTCAAACAAAATCATAAACCATATTATAGCTGTTAAGCTATTATTTTAACAAGCAGTTAAAATGAGATTATCATAAATGTCCTAACTATAAATTGGTTTCAAATGAGGGATAGCATAATGGTAACTTGGGAGCTGGCTTTAAGGAGAGCTTGGTCCATCCCAGTTGGGGCGAGAGTGAGGACCACCACTAGAAAGGGTGGAGAGCAGCTAGTATGAAAACAGTTTTCTCCTTGCCTTTGGTTTTGAACATGCTTTTCCATGCATCAGTGTGTGAGCTTTCCAATGGTGACTAAAACTTACAAAAGCCCCAAAAGTTGAAAATGCCAAGACGTGTTACTGTTAAAACCTCTGAATTAAAGAACAGAGGCACTGAGAAAGAAAAGGATCTGTGAAAACCTAGCCTCCACAATTTGTGCATCTCTCTGACACTCTACTCATTCATTCACTTATCCAGCAGACGTTAGCTGGGTATTTATTGTATATCAGAACTTGTGGTGGGCAGCAGGGGTAGAGAGAAGAGTGAGGACAGAAGTCTCTGTCCTCAGAGAGCACAATGGGTCAAAAGGCAGACAGTACGCATGATCAAGGCTGAAGTCAGGGCAGGGCAGAAGCTGGGGGTGCAGTGCAGGATGAGTCTTGGGGGACCACTCTGCTGGTCCTGACTCCTCCCTTGCATGCTGTGGAGATCTGCCCTGCCACAAGAGTCATGTGCAGTCCTGGGAACCACCCATCTCTTTGACTTAACTGGACTTAAGGTATTGAGTAAATCATTTAGCCTTTTTGAGTTTTACCTAGTTCATCTATAAAATGAGAAAAATAATAAACGTAACACCAACCTTAGGAGGTGATAGTATCAAATGAAATAATGTACATGCAAGAGCACTGTAAACTACAGAGTGAAATTGCAATATTAGTTATTGAAATTATTTCCTTCCAAGAAAGGAAATTCTTGAGGTGATGGAAATTAAATAAACCATGATAATGCTTCTGTATATTTTTTATGAGTAAAATATTTCATGATTTAAAAATAATTAAATAAATCATGGTGACATTAAAAATGGTGAAGGGCTGGGTGTGGTGGCTCATACCTATAACCCAGCACTTTGGAAGGCTGAGGCAAGAGGATTGCTTGAGCTTAGGAGTTCAAGACAAACCTGGGCAACATAGCAAGACCTCGTCTCTACAAAAAATTTAAAAATTAGCTGGGCATGGTGGTGTAAGCCCATAGTTCCAGCTGCTTGGGAGGATGACATAGGAGGATTACTTGGGCTCAGGAGTTCAAGGCTGCAGTAGGCCATGACTTCACCACTGCACTCCAGCATGGGTGACAGAATGAGACCCTGTCTTAAAAAAAAAAAGGTAAAGTAAGTCAGGATCCAAGATGGCCAAATAGGAACAGCTCTGGAGAACAATGCAGAGGGTGAGTGAACACTACATTTCCATATGAGTTTCTACTGCTCACACACCAGGAGATTCCCAGGCTGAAAAGCACCACAAGTTTCCAATATGGCTGTTTCAGTTGGCACTGCAGATCTCCACACAAAAACTCACATAAATCAGGGCGGCCATTTCAACTGGCTCCTGGAACACCTGGGAGACACAGCTGCCAATTCAAGTGAAAAAAAAAAGGGGGGCTGCAACAGGGAGCCAGGTGATCTGGCTCAGCAGGTCCCACCCCCACAAAAAACCAGCAATCTAAAATGCCAGGATTGAAGTTTTGCAGCAAGCACAAATGGACCCAGGATGGTATAGCTCTTTGCGAGGAAGGGCATCCACCATTACCGAGGCAGTCCACCACTACCGAGGCAGTCCACCATTACCAAGGCAGTCCACCATTACGGAGACAGTCCACCATTACAGAGGCAGACTGCTATTACTGAGGCAGTTCTAACTATATCTCTGCAAACAAAACCGCAAGGAAGTTCACACAGCAACTGGGCAGAGGCCACGGCAGCTCAGCAACACCTCTGCTGGCAGATTGTGACTAGGCTACCTCCTCACTGGGCAGGGCATCTCTAAAAAAAGGCACCAGTATGTCAGGAACATATCAATAAAGCCCCTCCTTCCCAGGAAAGAGCACCTGGGAAAAAAAGGCAGTTATGAGTTCTGCTGCAGCAGACTTAAACATACCTGCTCAGCAGCTCTGAGGGAACAATAGAGCTCACAGTTCACCACTTGAGCTCCTATAAGGGACAGACTGTCTCCTCAAGCAACTCCCTGACCCCCGTATATCCAAAGAGACACCTCATAAAGGAGAGCTCAGGTTCACATCTGGCAAGTATGCTTCTGGGACAAAGACAGCAGAAGAAGAAACTGGCAGCAACCCTTACTGCTCTGCAGCTGCTGCAGGTGATCCCCAGGCAAGCAGGGTCTGGAGTGGACCTCCAGCAGTCCTACAACAGAGGGGCCTGTTAGAAGGAAAATTAAAAAACAGAAAGAAATAACTTCATCATCAACAAAAAGGACATCCACTCAGAAACCCCATCCAAAAGTCACCAACTACAAAGACCACACATAGATAAATCCACAAAGATGTGAAGAAACCAATGCAAAAAGATGAAAACACCCAAAACCAGAATGCCTCTCTTCCTCCAAGGGATCACAATTCCTCACCAGCAATGGAACAAGGCTGGATGGAGAATGAGTCTGATGAAATGACAGCAACAGGCTTCAGAAAGTGGGTAATAACAAACTTCTCTGAGCTAAAAAGTATGTTCTAACCTAATGCAAAGAAACTAAGAATCTTGAAAAAAGGTTCGACAAAATACTAATGAGAATAAACAGCTTAGAGAATAATACAAATGAATTAATGGAGCTGAAAAACACAACACAAGAACTTCAAGAAGCATACACACATTTCAATAGCCGAATCAACCAAGCAGAAGAAAGGATATCAGAAATTGAAGATCAACTCAATGAAATAAAAGAAGAAGGCAAGATTAGAGAAAAAAAGAGTAAAAAGAAATGAACAAAGCCTCCAAGAAATATGGGATTGTGTGAAAAAGACCAAATCTATGTTTGATAGGTGTATCTGAATGTGACAGAGAGAATGAATCCAACCTGGAAAACACTCTTCAAGATATTATCCAGGAGAACTTCCCCAATGTAGCAAGGCAGGCCAACATTTAGGTCCAGGAAATACAGAGAACACCACAATGATACTCCTCTAGAAGAGCAACCCCAAGGCACATAATCGTCAGATTTAACAGGGTTGAAATGAAGGAAAGAATGCTAAAGGCAGCCAGAGAGAAAGGTCGGGTTACCCAAAAAGGGAAGCCCATTTGACTCACAGCGGATTTCTCCACAAAAACCCTATAAGCCAGAAGAAAGTGGGGGCCAATATTCAACATCCTTAAAGAAAAGAACTTTCAACCTAGAATTTTATATCCAGCCAAGATAAGCATCATAAGCAAAGGAGAAATAAAATCCTTTATGAACAAGCAATTGCTCAGAGATGTTGTCACCACCAGGCCTGCCTTACAAGAGCTCCTGAAGGAAGTACTAAACACAGAAAGGAACAACCAGTACCAGCTACTCCAAAAACATACCAAATGGTAAAAAGCATCGACACAATGAAGAAACTGCATCAACTAACGGGCAAAACAACCAGCTAGCATCAAAATGGCAGGATCAAATTCACACATAACAATATTAACCTTAAATATAAATGGGCTAAATCCCCCAATCAAAAGACACAGACTAGTAAATTGGATAAAAAGACAAAATCCATCAGTGTGCTGTAACCAGGAAACCCATCTCACGTGCTAGGATATGCACAGGTTCAAAATAAAGGGATGGAGGAAGATTTACCAAGCAAATAGAGAGCAAAAGAAAGCAGGAGTTGCAATCCTAGTCTCTGATAAAATAAACTTTAAACCAAAAAAGACCAAAAAGACAAAGAAGGGTATTACATAATGGTAAAAGGATCAATGCAACAAGAAGAGCTAACGATCCTAAATATATACACACCCAACACAGGAGCACCCAGATACATAAAGCAAGTTCTTAATGACCTACAAAGAGACTTAGACTCCCACACAATAATAGTGGGAGACTTTAACACTTCACTGTCAATATTAGACAGATCAACGTGACAGAAAATTAACAAAGATATCCAGGACTTGAAATCAGATCTGGACCAAGCAAACCTAATAGACATCTACAGAACTCTCCACACCAAATTCACAGAATATACATTCTTCTCAGGACCACATCACACCTACTCTAAAATTGACCACATAATTGGAAGTAAATCACTCCTCAGCAAAAGCAAAATAACAGATATCATAACAGTCTCTCAGACCACAGTGCAACCAAATTAGAACTCAGGATTAAAAAACTAACTCAGAACCACACAACTTCATGGAAACTGAACAACTGGCTCTTGAATGCTGACTGGATAAACAATGAAATGAAGGCAGAAATAAAGATGTTCTTCAAAAACAATGAGAACAAATACACAACATACCAGAATCTCTGGGACACATTTAAAGCAGTGTCTAGAGGAAAATTTATAGCAATAAATGCCCACATGAGAAGCAAGGAAAGATCTAAAATCGACACCCTATCATCAAAATTAAAAGAACTAGAGGAGTGAGATCAAAAAAAATCTCAAAAGCTAGCAGAAGACAAGAAATAACTAAGATCAGAGCAGAACTGAAGGAGATAGAGACACAAAAAATCCTTCAAAAAAATCAATAAATCCAGGAGCTGGTTTTTTGAAAAGATCAACAAAATAGATAGACTACTAGCCAGATTAATAAAAAAGACAAGAGAGAATAATTAAATCAATGCAATAAAAAATAATAAAGAGAACATCACCACCGATTCCACAGAAATACAAACTACCATCAGAGATTACTACAAACAACTCTATGCACATAAACCAGTAAACCTGAAAGAAACTGATAAATTCCTGGACACTTGCACCCTCCCAAGCCTAAACCAGGAAGAAGTTGCAACCCTGAATAGACCTATAACAAGGGCTGAAGCTGAGGCAGCAATTAATAACTTACCAACCAAAAAAAGCCCAGGTCTAGCTGGGTTCACAGCTGAATTCTACCAGACATACAAAGAGGAACTGGTACCACTCCTTCTGAAACTATTCCAAACAATCCAAAAAGAGGGAATCCTTCCCAAATCATTTTATGAGACCAACATCATCCTGACACCAAAACCTGGCAGAGACTCAACAAAAAAGAAAACTTCAGGCCAATCTCCATGATGAACATAGATGCAAAAATCTTCAATAAAATACTGGCAAACTGATTACAACAGCACATCCAAAAGCTTATCCATCACGATCAAGTAGGCTTCATCCTGGGAATGCAAGGCTGGTTCAACATATGCAAGTCTTTAAATGTAATCCACCACATAAACAGAACCAAAGACAAAAACCACATGATTATCTCAATAGATGCAGAGAAGGCCTTTGACAAAATTCAACAGCTCTTTAGGCTAAAAACTCTCAATAAACTAGGTATCAATGGAACGTATCTCAAAATAATAAAAGCTATTTATGACAAACTCACAACCAATATCATACTGAATGGGTAAAAACTAGAAGCATTCCCTTTGAAATCAGGCACTAGACAAGGATGCCCTCTCTCACCACTCCTATTCAATGTAATATTGGAAGTTCTAGCCAGAGCAATCAGGCAAGAAAAAGAAATAAGGGGTCTTCAATTAGGAAAGGAAGAAGTCAAATTGTCTCTATTTGCAGATGACATGATTGTATATTTAGAAGACCCCATCATCTCAGCCCAAACTCTCCTTAAACTGATAAGCAGCTTCAGCAAAGTCTCAGGATACAAAATTAACATGCAGAAATCACAAGCATTCCTATGCACCAATAACAGACTTAAAGAAAGCCAAATCAAGAACGAACTGCCATTCACAATTGCTACAAAGAGAATAAAACACCTAGGAATACAACTAACAAAGGATGTAAAGGACTTCTTCAAGGAGAACTATAAACCACTGGTCAAGAAAATAAGAGAGGACACAAACAGATGGAAAAACATTCCATGCTCATGGATAGGAAGAATCAATATCATGAAAATGGCCATACTGCCCAAAGTAGTTTATAGATTCAATGCCATCCCCATCAAGCTACCTATGACCCTTTTCACAGAACTGGAAAAAATCACCTTAAACTTCATATGGAACCAAAAGAGAGCCTGCATAGCCAAGACAATTCTAAACAAAAAGAACAAAGCTGGAAACATCATGCTACCTGACTTCAAACTATACTCAAGGCTGCAGTAATCAAAACAGCATGCTACTGGTACCAAAACAGACATATAGACCAATGGAACAGAACAGAGGCCTCGGAGGCAATGCCACACATCTACAACCATCTGATCTTTGACAAACCTGACAAAAACAAGCAATGGGGAAAGGATTCCCTGTTTAATAAATGGTGTTGGCAAAACTGGCTAGCCATGTGTAGAAAGCAGAAACTGGACCCCTTCCGAACACCTTACACTAAAATTAACTCCAGATGGATTAAAGACTTAAACATAAGACCTAACACCATAAAAACCCTAGAAGAAAACCTTGGCAAAACCATCCAGGACATAGGCATAGGCAAGGACTTCATGGCTAAAACACCAAAAGCATTGGCAACAAAAGCCAAAATAGGCAAATAGGATCCAATTAAACTCCAGAGCTTCTGTACAGCAAAAGAAACAATCATTAGAGTTAACCGGCAACCAACAGAATGGGAAAAAATTTTTGCAATCTACCCATCTGACAAAGGGTTAATATCCAGAATCTACAAAGAATTAAAATGGATTTACAAGAAACAAACAAACAAACCCATTCAAAAGTGGGCAAAGGACATGAACAGACACTTTTCAAAAGAAGACATTTATGAGGCCAACAAACATGAAAAAATGCTCATCATCACTGGTCATTAGAGAAATGCAAATCAAAACCACATTGAGATACCATCTCATACCAGTTAGAATGATGATCATTAAAAAATCTGGAGACAGCAGATGCTGGAGAGGATGTGGAGAAATAGGAACATCTTTACACTGTTAGTGGGACTGTAAATTAGTTCAACCATTGTGGAAGACAGTGTGGTGATTCCTCAAGGACCTAGAAATAGAAATTCCATTTGACCCAGCAATCCCATTACTGGGTATATATCCAAAGGATTATAAATCATTCTATTATAAAGACACATGCACATGTATGTTTATTGTAGCACTGTTTACAATAGCAAAGACCTGGAACCAAATGCCCATTGATGTTAGACTGGACAAGGAAAATGTGGCACATATACACCATGGAATACTATGCAGCCATAAAATACGACGAGTTTGTGTCCTTTGTAGGGACATGGATGAATCTGGAAAGCATCATTCTCAGCAAAGTGACACAAGAACAGAAAATCAAAGATTGCATGTTCTCTCTCATAGGTGAGTGTTGAGCAATGACAACACATGGACACAGGGAGGGGAGTATCACACACTAGGGTTGGTTGGGGGGCACTAGGGAGGGTAGTAGGAGTGCCTGAATCCCCCCTGGAGCACTTTCTTCCACAATGATGCCTTTGCAGTGATTTTTTTTCCCCCTCACAGCTTTTGGATTTTATTGCAATGATTTTCTTAAGCCAATATAGTCACTTGATGGTTGCTAAGATCATGGTAAAAGGAAGCAAGTGGCGAGAGACCTCGCAGGCAATTGGAAGAAGCTTGGTTTTCACATATTGCCCATCACTACCAAAGACAGGTCTCTTTGGAAGCCCCCAGGTGGGACTTACCTTGTCCTACAGGAAACTGGGTAAGCATCAGAAAGGCAAAATATAATAGAAAAGACACAGGACTCTAAGCCGGAAGTCCTGTTTTACAAGCTGGGCTCCCAATTCATTCAGCTGAGTGTCTTTGAGACAGTTAATACCGCTAAGCCTTTGTTAATATTTTTTTAATTAAAAATATTTTGGCATTTTTTTTGTTTCCCTACTAATAAGGTCAGATTATAATCATTTCAAAGACATAGCATGAGAAATATAATAGTATGTATCAATTATTAGTTTACATGGTATCTAAACATAGTATGACCGGTATTTAGAAAGTGAGGAAAAAGGAAAGGAATTCTATTTCTCTAACTCTCACAACCTAAAGAATCTGGGCTACTTAATAGGAAGCAGTTGGGATGATAATGGCTACCCAGAGTTCAATGATTTGTGAAAGAAACTACCTGCTGGTTATGGCAAAATGATCTGATCTCCAGCCAGCTTCCCTATGCACTCTCCTGATCTCCTCCTGTCCTCCTTATCTTACATTTCCAAGGGCCTATAAAGAATCCTAAGAAGACTCTTAAAGATTTCCTCAAATAGACAAAAGTAAGAAGAGATGGATGGCGCAGAGCTGGGAATTTTTCATCCTCCCCGTGTCTCTACTGTCCCAGCCACTGCCAGCCTGGGGAATTCTGAATGGAACATGACATACTCTTGGCAGCCTTTCTCTTTGTTGAGGCAACATAAAAGCGGCCTGAGAGCTGCCAGCAGAGTGACTGCACATGCTGAGGAGATAATCTGCAGATCCTCCTTCCCTTTCGAGACCACAGCTTGATTTTCCAGGGCCGTCATTCAGATGAAGACTTACAGAGGGCCTGTCAGCAGGGGCGTGCTAGGTGACAACATGCTGCAGGGAGGGGAATTAAATGAAGATTAGTGGGGCAGAAGATCCTCACAAAGTCGAGTTCTCAGGAGGGTGTGTGGAGAAAGGACACATCGTTATGAATTTATACATCGTCACAGCAGGCCTCCACCTATAGGTCAAGAATGGTCACTGCCACGGGAATAATAATACCTACTTCAAGGGGCTGTTGTGAGGGCCAATGTGATCACACTCAGCAGAGGCTGGCCTAAGTGCCTCAGACATAGTAAGTGCTCAATACTTTTATCATTAGCCATTACCAGCAAAGACAAAGGGAGGTGTGAACTGCACAAGCCAAGCAGAAAAAACTACTAAACGTAGAATGCAGTTCTGGCTGCCTTTTCTCTTGTGAATGTTGTAGAGGTAGGGGCCTCGGTGTACCGCCACAAACTATGAAAGTGGTCTTCTCATGTATGAAAGTATTACAGTCATGATTGTTAATAGTGCACAACCCGAACGGGGCTTTAAAAGCTGATCTCTTGTTTTCCTCTACTTTCAAACAAATTGTTTTCTGTTTCATCCTACCCACATCACCATCTATTCTCCGAGGAAACATAAGATTTGGGAACTAGAAAAGGCCCTCCCATGGGTTCACTTTCTCAATGATGTGACTAGGGCCTAGTGAGAGGAAGTGTTAGTGGCAGAACTGAGGCAATTCTCAGAACCACTGCCCTCAGCAGTACCAGCCCATCTGCTTTCACGACAAGCTGGAGACATGAAATAACGTTTATTAGTCTTGCTAGGTGTGACATAGGACAGTGGCTATGCTTTATAAAGTTCTCTTCCATTAGAAATATTTATAGAAACATTTACAGATGAAACAACATGGTGTCTATGATTTGCTTTAAAAATTGTGTGTGTTCATGAAAACAGATGAAACCAGATTAGCAAAATGTTGATAACTGGGCTATGAATATGTGGGAGTTCATTGTACCATTTTCTCTACCTGTGTGTTCATGAAAATTTCAATATCGGAAAATTAAATAATAAAGATATACAGAAAAGTTTGCACTGCATATATTCTCTTCTATAACCTTTTTGGATCAGGAAACTGTTCCTTGCAGCTAAGTCCAGACATGGATGTTTAAGTCTATTTTTCTGTCTCTGGGACCACAGTAGAAAGAAGTTGGGTTGGTCATCAGCCTCTATAGCTGTACCAGCTTCCACATCATTTTCCAGGCTGGGAGAAGAACATGTAGAGACTAAAAACTACACAGCACTTTGTCCTGTTGCCTAGATTTCATTTCAAGTGCTCTTACAGGATAGGTTGATATTTTGTCTATCAGAGAGCCAAATGGCTGAGAAATGGCTAAAATGACTGAGAAAACCTGCTTCAGAAAAAGTGCTGTGTATTCTCAACTGTTCCTCCTGATCCTCCTCCTCACTGGAAGGAGGTTTTCCACCAGATCCGTAATTCTAACCCTAGATATCTTTAGGTTCCCTAAGCCCTCTCTCTCTCAAGTTTTCACATATACGTTCTTCTACATTGTACTTAAAATATTGCAAAGCTGAGGGTGGGGAAGATGTGACAGACCATGTTAGTAAACAGATGGATGCAATCAAAGGCATGAGAACAAAGTGCTCTGTGTTAGAAGTGCAACCAATTGGATGTCTTATCTAACACAATTGCAGGTAACTATTTATTAATATGTACCTAGAGACAAAGCTCCATTACTTTTGCCAGTGATGGGCATCAAGAGTACTGATTTTTTTTTTTTTTTTGAGATAGGGTCTCGCTCTGTCACCTAGGCTGGAGTGCAGTGGCATGATCATGGCTTACTGTAGCCACAACCGCCCAGGCTCAAGAGATCTTCATGCCTCAGCATCCCATGTAGCTGGGACTACAGGTGTGTACCACTGTGTCTGGGTACTTTTTAATTATTTATTTTTGTAGATGTGGGATCTCACTATGTTGCCCAGGCTAGTCTCAAACTCTTGGGCTCAAGTTATCCTTCTTCCTCAGCCTTCTACTGGGGTTGCAGGGGTGAGCCAATGTGCCTGGACAATACAGGTATTTTTAAATGTAGGTAATTCCATAAATATGTATCATTTGACTTTAGCTACAAGCAACTTCCTGATAGGTAAGCTTTTCTTGAGATCCTCTCTGTACCTGTATCTACTCCATGATCTCATTCATGGCTCAAAACAAGGTTGATACTGTGGTCTCAGAGCCCCAAAAGGTTCAAGAGCTTACTCAGGTCCACACAGCTCTAAGTGGCAGGATTGGTACTAAAACCCAGGTTTTTCTGACTCAGGAGTCCATGCCTTTTTTTTTTTTTTTTTTTAAGAGACAGAGTCTTGCACTCCAGCCTGTGGCCCAGGCTGAAGTACAGTGGCACAATCACAGCTCATTATAGCCTTGACCTCCTGGGCTCAGGGGATCCTCCCACCTCAGCCTCCCAAGTGGCTGGGACTACATGTGCACACCACCATACCCAGCTTTTTTACCTTCTCCCCTCCTCTGGAAATGTCTTTCAGTAAAGATAGGCATGATTCTGTGCCCATTTCTCTTCCCACACCACACACACAAATCTTTGCATCATGTGCCCATTTCTTCTTTATTAACATTAGTATACTGCTATGGCAAACCTAGCTCTTGGCAGCTGCATATGAACGGATTGATGGCCTGGCTAAATCTGTACCTAGAGAGCAGAGAAGTATACATTAGAGACCAGAAAATCCTAAGAGACTCAGAAATGTAGTAGGAGGAAGCAGATGTAATCTGTGTGGGCGTCACCTCTGGAGAACACTTGGGCCATCACACATCTATTCTGCCATCTTTTAACTTAATTACATCTGTCTACTTTTTCTACTAAACCCACCAGGCTCTGCCTGTTCCTTGAAGGATAAGTGAAGTTACAAGCCTGTTATCTTCTTTTGCTTCAACAGCAGTTTAGGATGTCTTCAGTGACATTGAGAGTTGAGTGGTATTTCTGTCCCAGATCCCAATTGCTCTTCCCTTCTGTTTCAACTCTGAGAAGCCTGCTATAATAAGGTTGAGGAAATCTCTGTGTCACCCCTCCCTCCTATGAGCACACTCCTCTGGAAGCTACCTATGTTTTTGTTTTTTTTTTTTTTTTTTTTTTTGAGACGGAGTTTCGCTCTTGTTACCCAGGCTGGAGTGCAATGGCGCGATCTCGGCTCACCGCAACCTCCGCCTCCTGGGTTCAGGCAATTCTCCTGCCTCAGCCTCCCGAGTAGCTGGGATTACAGGCACACACCACCATGCCCAGCTAGTTTTTTGTATTTTTAGTAGAGACGGGGTTTCACCATGTTGACCAGGATGGTCTCGATCTCTTGACCTCGTGATCCACCCGCCTCCGCCTCCCAAAGTGCTGGGATTACAGGCTTGAGCCACCGCGCCCGGCCGGCTACCTATCTTTTAAACCAACTTTGGAGGAAATAAAATGTAGTCGTTTTGTAGAGACTATATTTTAGAGTCTAAATATACTTATTTGCAACACATTTATTTCTCTGAATGTAGAGAAATAGGTTTTATTGCTCACTCCCACCCCTCAAGTCTCCCCTTGATGCTGGCTGGCAGCAGAGTCAGTTCCTCTGCAGTCCCCTCCCACCACCATCCCACAGGCTTGGGCTGAATGAGCAGTGACAAGAAGCCAGGTGGAGCCCACTGGAACCCAAAAATATTCCACGGCCTTCATGCATAGCCCTCCTTGCCAATTCCCTCGGATAGTTAAAGATCAAGACTGCAGGTGAATAGCTCAGAAATTCCCTGGGCCTGTGCAGCTGTAAATCCTGAGGCAGTGGGGAAGATTAATTGTGCCATGAAGAAAGGGAAGTAATAATTAAACCTATTAAAAAGGAGGTGGCTGGAGAGGGGTGCTGGTGATAGATGATGAGGTAGGAAGTGCTAGGCACAGTCATCTCTAATAACTATGGCCGGGCCACTGGGAGAGACTTGGTGGGAAGCCTGGAGCAGAGTGAAAAATATGCTGGGCCTGCCTGGCCAAGCCCTACCATTAGTCACTGTTTGGAAAAGGCAGAGTGTGCCTGGTTTTCATTCCGGATCACAATAAGAGGTGGGAGGCAGCCTCATAAGTTAGCAATGCAGGGAATGTTACAAGGAGTTAGTTTCAATATGAAAAAAAAATCTGAACATTTGTTTAGAGGCATGGGGTAGAATCACTACAATGCTGAGAGGGCTGCTTCTGCTCCTCCCTTGAGCTGAGCCTGAAAGCTGAACCAGTCCCAAATGTCCTGGAGCACCTCCTGAGGGTCCCTCTAGCCTAAAAAGTGTTGTCAAGTGGCATTTATGGGCTTTCCTGATCCAGTCCCATCCCAGCCATCCTATGCCAGCCACAGAGAAGCCCCATACACTCTTTTTGGTCAATCCCACCCTGCCTCTTCTGCCTGTGAGTATCCCATTCACTTGGCTTGGATTACCTTTCTTGCCCAGCTGCAGTAGACTTTACCAATACTCCCTGCTATCTGGTTCTCTTCCACATTCAGGTATGTATTTTCCTACTCATGAGAACTTAAGATGGCAAGTGACTTGCTTTATCCAGTGAAATGTAAGGAACAGTGAGGTGTTACTTCCAGGCAGAAGTGTTGAAGAGCTGAAGTGCAACACTCCATGCTCTCTTCCTCCATCTCATTAACTGCAGAAGCTATTTAATATTGTATTCCAGATGGCACAGCTACAGGAAGATGGAGCCATGGCAGACCTGGATTAGTGTGTGGCCCCTCAGGGTTGCATGGACCTGTGGTAGGCTTTATATGCATATAATAATTTGTTGTATTAAGCCACTAAAATTTATGGGCTGTTACTGTAATAGTACCTAGCACATGCTGATAGATAGATCTACTGTCAACCCTCCCAGCCCTTGTCACAGCCTACAATTACAAACCATATTCTAATAAAGTCTGTATGAGACAGACGTCTATCAACAGAAGTTTCCTGAGGAGCTTTTGAGCCATTCATGCCTCTGGATGCTCTAAATTCTAGCCCTGGATCTAGTGAGACCACAAAAACCTGTAAACTTGAACCAATTACCTTGGACCCACACAGAATAGGCTTCAGTGAATTGAGGGTTATCATTGTGCCCTCAGGTTAGTTAAAATTTGCTTTTGATTAAAGATTGCTGTTAGAAAAAGCACACTGAAGTCTATTACAATCTTTACTATAAAATTTTATTGATACCATACATTTTTGTCACCAGAATCCCCTATTTAAATACCCTCTTGAGAAATTTCTTTTAGAATTCAGCTACCCTTTTTCTGAGGAATGCTAGGCTCCTATCTTTTGGATAGTAAGAATTATGGAAAAAATAGAATGAATAAATTCTAGTAGTTGATAGTACAACGGATGACTATAGCCAATAATAACTTAATATTTTATTTTATTTCTTTGAGATGGAGTCTCATGGTCTGTTGCCAGGCTGGAGTACCGTGGTACAATCTCAGCTCACTGCAACCTTCACCTCCTGGGTTCAAGCAATTCTCCTGTCTCAGCCTCTTAAGCAGCTGGAACTACAGGCATGCACCACCATGCCCAGCTAAATTTTTTTTTTTGTATTTTAGTAGAGATAGGGTTTCACCATGTTGGCCAGGATGGTCTTGAGCTCCTGACCTCGTGATCCACCTGCCTCGGCCTCCCAAAGTGCTGGGATTACAGGAGTGAGCCACCGTGCCTGGCCTAATCATACATTTTAAAATAACTAAAAGTATAATTGGATTATTTGTAACACAAAGGATAAATACTTGAGGGGACAGGTACCCCATTTACTCTGATGTGATTGTTATGCATTGTATGCCTGTATCAAAATATCTCACGTACCCTATAATTATATATACCTACTATGTATCCATAAAAATACAAAATAGAAAAAGCTAAATTAAAAAAATAATTATGGGCTGGGAGTGGTGGCTCACACCTGTAATCCCAGCACTTTGGGAGGCCAAGGTGGGCAGATCACCTAACATCAGGAGTTTGAGACCAGCCTGGCCAACAAGGTGAAACACTGTCTCTATTAAAAATATAAAAATCAGCCAGGTGTGGTGGCACACGCCTGTAATCTCAGCTACTCAGGAGGCTGAGGCAGGAGAATCACCTGAATCTAGGAGGCAGAGGTTGCAGTAAGCCAAGATTGCGCCACTGCACTCCAGCCTGGGTGAAAGAGCAAGACTCCGTCTCAAACAAACAAACAAAAAATCATTATGTATAGTTAATGACAGATAGTCAATGACAGACTGCAGATACAACAGTGGTCCCATAAGATTATAATGCCACATTTTTAGTGTACCTTCTCCATGTTCAGATACACAAATATTTATCATTGTGTTAAACAGTTGCTGGTAGTATTCAGTACAGTACCCTGCTATCCAAGTTTGTAGCCTAGGAGCAGTCAGCTACACACCATGTAGCCTAGGTGTGTAGTAGGCTATCCCATCTAGGTTTGTTTCAGTTTATCCCATCTAGGTACTCTGATATTCACACAATGAAGAAATTGTCTAACGATGCATCTCAGAATGTATCCCCACTGTTAAATGACATGTGACTATATTTCTTTCTTTGCTTCTGTCACCAAGAAGCTCTCACTTAAATATGAAACTTTACTATAAAAACTATATTAGCCCTTACATGCTGCATATTTGGGCTCTTTGATCTTGATTTTCTATTTCTATTATATCATCATTTGATATTATAAGTTAAATAAATCCTTTATGGAATGAAACAAGTTATAAACAAGCCATCAAAAAAATTTATATTTACTGCATGCTCAGGTGACTTTGCCTTGGTAATTGGTGCATCCCCTGAGCCTGCCATTTCTCAACTTTGCTGCCTAAGCACTGCAATTTGTTTCAAGGGGCTTTTTCTACCAGATTTAATAATCCAGTTATGTGGCACACTGCTTTATGGTAGAAAGGCACTGTGAGCAGAATCAGAAGATCCCTATTCCCGGCTCTACTACTTCATGTCATGTGCTCTTAAGAAAGTTACTATTAATACTTTTCCTGGCCTCAGGTTTTCATCTATCTCAGAAGGCTATTATGAAGATCAAATGAAACAGTTTATAGGGTATTGGTATTATTCCAGACAGCTTCAATTACCATAGTCCTCAATATTACAAATAACAAAATAAAAAATCTGCCACTCCCTCTATCATTATTTTGCTAGAGTACAATTTACTGTAAGTCTTAGATGCCATCATATTTCCCAAGTATCAAAGGGAACTTGACACCAGATCATCTCACCTAAGGACAGTGGGAAATTATGGGCTCTGAAAATATTATAGCAAAGCTCTGCTTATGTGGGGATGGAACCCATTTCCTTGTGTACCAGGGTGTGCAGGTAGGGAAGGAAGTGTCCCTAACAAGGCCACTGCAAATGTGGTGGGGCATTTTTGGTTGTCAAAATATCTGGGAGACCACACTGGCAAGTTGTGGGTGGAGCCAGGGATACTAAACAACCTTCACCATGTGGGAAAATCCTACACAATGAAAGGACAGCACATAAAAAATGACAATAGCACCACGTTGAGCAACACTGGATGCTTTGAGTTAATTTTATACTCTGCCACTACTAATTAATAATCTGAAGAAACAACTTCATTTCTGTACTGTCACCCAGCTGAAGTTGTTAAAATAAATCATCAAAGCTAATTAACTGGGAAGTCTTTTGGCTGGTATCCAATAATTTAAGCAAAAGACTGAGAAACTGGAAACATTACTTTTAAAATCTGGTTTACTGACTGATCCTCCTCACCAGTTTATCTGTGAAATGTAATGCATTAAGAAGACAGATTAAAAGACACCCATGTATGGGCTTCCTCCTAATTTTACAATGATTATTAATAAGGGAGAGAGGAATCCTTCCTAAAAATAAAAACAGTAGTAGAAATAATAATCATCAGGATGATAATAATATGCAAAATTCTCTATTGGTGATCTCAAAACATGACACCAAGTACCACATATGTGACTCCTAAATAGGCAATTCTACCTCTGAGTTCTCTCCTGAGCATTAGTCTCATAAATCTAATCACCTTCTGAATATGTCTACCTGGCTATACCTCAGATGCCCTAAAATTCAAAAATGTTTGTTGTATTGTTGAGCTTAATTAAATTTAACATTTTAGGGCTCTCATCTGTTTTCAAAGCTCTTGGACCTTCACTATCTGATAGGAGTCTAGGACAAAGGCAGGGCAGCTGGGTCTGCCTTTGAAGACAGTCACAGAGGCCATGTGGTCACTAAGATTCAGAGCTAGGACCTGAACTCAGGCCCACCACCTCTGAGCACAGCACATTTTTTCCCTAGGTTACTTTGCCTCTCTGAGAGTCTGAGACAGTAACTGCTACAAAATTCAGCTGTGCAACCCAGGGTAAAGACAAAGCTCATCCCCCAGAGCAGCATTGTGCCTGCAGCCCAGGGAGGATAAGAAGACAGCATGATCTGCCCAGACAAACAGAAAGCCCTGAAAATGAACAGGAAAAGGGAGAAACAGCAGAAGAGCTGGTCAAAAAAACAGCTCTTTTAAATGATTTTACCTTGTAAATTCAATTGCAAAGACAGATGGATTTTTTAGCAAGGCTGGAGAGCAAATCATAAAATCTGTGTTCCCAAGGCAATCGGGTCTGAAAAGCTTCCTTTTAAAAATTCACACTGGATTGAAAATTCAAACTCTATGATTGTGTGAAGTGTTCTAGCTAGATTAAGCAAAATGCTATCAAAACAAGTGATTCACATGTTCTGCTCATTTTTCTATTAGTACATGGGTTTTCGGTTAGGGCAATTTCAAAAACACTGAAAGGAGCAAAATGGGATTAAAATTGTGAATCCATTTACTGCTTTCAGTTTTTCTTCGTTTCTGTTTAACTAAGAGGAACTTACATAGGAAATTGGAGGCTCCTGAGGCTGGCTCACTTATGCACATCACAGAGATGCTATTTAAACATGTTTTCCTAGAAAGCTCTTGTAATCCACTTTAAATCTGAAACCCCATTTACCTCCTTATTTGACCTGTGAAAATCACTTGAACTTGGGGTTCCCAAGACATTTGTTGGTTCACAGCAAACCTCAACCCTGCTACACACATCAGGAAGGGTGAGTTCCTTTGCCTGACTATTCTGCCAGACCTGCCTGTCTACCTGCTTCTCTACAGTCAACCATTTCTTCCATGTATATATAAAAAAGGAATCACCCAGTTTTTCTCCCTCTAATCACTTACAGCAACCATTGGGGACACTAAGGCAGAATATCACTAGTCTCAAGATCTAGAGCAGGCAACTTTACTACTTCTGTGGCTTTCTTTTAGTTCTTTTTTATTGTGCGTGTTTTGGCATTATTGAGATTGTATAGCAAATTCAAAATTGAATTAAAATTGAAATTCAAAAATTTCTATTATGAAAATACTAAATTAAAATACAATGCTTGTAGCAGACAGTGAAAGCTGGTGCACCCAACATTCATTTTCAATTTCCTCCTCCTCTCCTGCATGCCTTTGCCTATGGGGCTAGAAAGCTAAGTATTTGCCTTTCCAGCCTTTCTTGCAGCCAGGGTTAGTCAAGTGACACTACTTGATCAGTTAGACAAAATCGGAACTTTCTAGAATTTTAGGGAAAGCTTTTGTTTTTGTTTGTTTGTTTTTTGAGACACAGTCTTGCTCTGTTGCCCAGGCTGGAGAGCAGTGGCATGGTCTTGGCTCACTACAATCTCCGTCTCCTGGGTTCAAGCGGTTCTCCTGCCTCAGCTTCCTGAGTAGCTGGGATTACAGGAGCATGCCACCACGCCCAGCTAATTTTTGTATTTTTAGTAGAGACAAGGTTTCACCATGTTGGCCAGGCTGGTCTTGAACTCCTGACCTCAAGTGATCTGCCCTCGATGGCCTCCCAAAGTGCTGGAATTGCAGGTGTGAACCACTGCATCCAGCCTGCTTTTTTGATAAAGGGATACAGAAGCAGCTCCCTTTTACTTATTTGAACGAGTCATGAGGGCTGGAACTTCAGTAGATATGTAGTGACCATGAGGCATAAGAGGTGAAAATGTAAGAAAGGCCAAGAGGACTGCAGAGAAATTGGCCTTATTATGCTTAAACCTCTGAACCAATGTTAGGTGCCTCACAATTATTGTTTTGAGAGGAAAAATAAGCCCTTATTTATTTGAACCATTGCAAGTCAGATTTTCTGTTTCTTATAGTCAAAAGATTCCTATTGCCATATTCAATGTAGAAAAGATAAAATGGTACAGAAAAAAGCCCTATCTATCTGTCTTACCTAGTGACTGAAGATAAACATCGTTAACATTTTAGAGTAGTTCCTGACAATCTTTTTGTTGTTGTTTTTGGCTTCATTTTGTTTTGATGGGTTGTTTTGTTTACATTATTGAGATCATATTATATGTACTAATTTCAAAACATAATTACAATAAGACCAGATTCTTAAAGGAAGATAATAATAAAAAAGACTTTGATGGCAGCTATTTGCCATTAGGTTTTTGCTCAGACTTAAGTCATTCGTTATAGATTTAAGAGAGGTATAAGATCATTGCTCAAAGTTTCTAGGTAAGAAAAAAGATCACTATATTGTTGTTTACAGCTCTTCTTAGAAAAATAAAAATTCTTTTAGTTTAGTGGCTCTTCTGATAATACTCTCACCATGTGAAAATTCTTAAGCCATTCTTAGGAAGTGCTAGGACAGAAGCACACCAGTTACGGCTTTTGGTTAACACTAGACAAGCGATGTTTTTGAAGTGGAGTATGAAGGATGTGGACAAAGAAACACATTTTCTGGTACTGACAAAGGAGCCAAAGGGCAGCCAACAGGGAGGGCAGGCCCAAACTTCTCTTGGCAGCAAAAGCTACCTTACCACACATCACCCCATTGAAATATGGAAGCAAGATGAGAAAAGGAAGACCTTCAAGTCCTATATCAATGTTTCCCATCCTTTCCTTCTTGTTGTTCTTTTCTTCTGTATTCTAATGGAACTTCCACTTTACTGATTTTCAGTTTCCCACTGTATCAGTTCTTTTTTTTTTTTTTTTTTTTTGGAGACAGAGTCTCACTTTGGCACCCAGGCGGAAGTGTAATGGCATGGTCTTGGCTCACTGCAACCTCCACCTCCCAGGTTCAAGTGATTCTCCTGCCTCAGCCTCCTGAGCAGCTGAGACTACAGGTAGCCGCCACCATGCCCAGCCAATTTTTTCATTTTAAAGCAGAGTCAGGTTTCGCCACGTTGGCCAGACTGGCCTCAAACTCCTGATCTCAGGTGATCTGCCTACCTTGGCCTCCCAATTACAGGCATAAGCCACCAGGCCCAGCCTCCCACTGTATCAAGTTATTCTCAATTCTACCTTTATTGCAGATTTTACATTTTAGTTTCCTTACAGTCTTCCATCATTCATCTTTTTTATCCAATCCCTCTTCCCATATCAACCTGCTTTCTCCTTAAGATTTTCTACTTCTGGCCGGGTGTGGTGGCTCACACCTGTAATCCTAGCACTTTGGAGGCCAAGGCAGGCAAATTACCTGAGCTCAGGAGTTTGAGACCAGCCTGGGCAACACGGTGAAATCCCGTCTCTACTAAAATAAAAAAATTAGCCAGGCATGGCGGCGTGTGCCTGTGATCCCAGCTACTCAGGAGGCTGAGGCAGGAGAACTGCTTAAACCTGGGAGGGGGAGGTTGCAGTAAGCCGAAGTCACGCCACTGCACTCTAGCCCGGGGAACAGAGCAAGACTCTGTCTCCAAAAAAAAAAAGAGCTTCTACTTCGTGTCTTTTTGTATCCTACTAAAAATGCCAAACTTTTATAAATTTTTCTCTTCATTCTTACAGTAAATAATTTTTAAAGGTCTGCTTGTCTTCTGAGAATCACTGTTGCCTCTCCCTTATTCTGTAGCAATTTTTCTTTATCTCTGTTTTTTTTTTTTTTTCCTGTTTGACCTCAAAGAAAGCAAGCTGCATCTAGGCCCAATATTTACCCAAAATAAGGTATGTGGCTTGTGCTGCAATGCAGTTTGGCCCCCATTCTCCAAGTGCCTGGGTGCTAGCCAAATCCCTGTCTCAGCTCTATAGTTAGATGATAGAATGATAATACATATAGTGCCCAGCTCAATTCCAGTATATAATAATATGCATTCTAATAATTAAAATTATTGAAGCCTATGTGCCAGGCACTATTCTAGGAATTTTACATGTGTTAATTTAATCTCACAAGTGGGTATGAGCTAAATGCTATAATTATCTTACTATTCCAGATGAGTCAGAGATGCTACAGAACTTGCCCTAGGTCACACATCTAGAAAGGGTAAGCCCAGGAAGTCTGATTCTAGAGTTCAAGCTCTTAACCAGTACACTCACATAGCATTTAATGACATCTGGGCAATAAACCAAGGCTTCCGTGAGCAGGACACAGGTTGAGAAGGTGGGATTTAGGGAGACACTATCTATGTTCAATGACTTACAAATCATCTCTAGATAGCTCACCTGAGACCTAGTCATGGGACTTCAGTTATCTCAGGCTGTCACTTCATGCTCTTAGAACTTGGAGAATAGAGGGTAGAGGTAATTTTGTAGGATAAAGCCCTACAGGTTCCCCAATTCAGAAAACATGGATTCTAAAATGTGCTCACTCTACCTAACCAGTCTCATTTTCCATGTCTCACCAACATGAACACTCTACTCCAGCTAGCTTTCTTCTGTGTTCTTCAAGGAATAAACTGAACACATTGCATATCCTAGAAAAATACTAGTGGTGATAATGATGACTGAGTGTTACATAGATCTTTCCTCCAAAGAGCTCATCATGCTCTCATGTCTCCCCTTTATCATTATAGTATTACTTGGAGGGATATAAAGTTGTTAATCATTTGTTTTCCAAGATGAAGAATTAAAGTACAAAGAAGGGGCACAACCTACCCAACATTAGACATCTGGCTACTCTTGGTATGAACCTGTTTCTTAGCTCAGCTCCTTAGGATCAGGTTCTGAAAGCCCTCCAGAGTGAAAAATATCTCGATATATTAATCTCTGTTTGCTTGGACTTAATTTTCTAAAAATGCTTTTTATCGTTCTTTCAACAAACATTTACTGTAGTACAACAAGGGGAATCAGGCATAAAAGATGATGAACAGGTTGGGTGTGGAGGCTGAGGCGGGTGGATCACAATGTCAGGAGTTTGAGACCAGAGTGGTCAACCTGGTGAAACCCCATCTCTACTAAAAATACAAAAAATTAGCCAGGCGTGGTGGTGTGTGCCTGTAATACCAGCTACTCAGGAGGCTGAGGCAGCAGAATCGCTTGAACTCAGGAGGCGGAGGTTGCAGTGAGCCAAGATCATGCCACTACACTCTAGCCTGGGCGACAGAGGGAGACCCCATCTCAAAAAAAAAAAAAAAAGATAATGAACACAGGTTCCTGCTCACAACCTTGAGGCAGGCCCAATCATAACTCAGAGTAATAAGTGTAGAAATGGAGGTCCAAACACAATATGCAACACCCCTAGCCATTAGCTCACTCAAATTACCACCAATGCTGCCAAAGGCTCTTGTCAGTGGGGGAAAAAGAACAAAGAATGCTTTTACACCTTGAACTTTGGAAACACAGAACAGAACAGATCAACACTGTGTAGGCTAACAGCAAAAGCATTCTTATTTCCTTTACGATGTGCTTCTTATATGCAGTAGTTTGTAAAGATCTGTTTCAAAAAAAGAATCATCACCAATCATTAATAAGACAAGCCAACTGGCTCAACAGTGATTTTTAAAAATCATTAATAAAATTTATTCAGCATAGAAATATGTTCAAAAGTAATTCAGTAATGCTTCATGTGTTAAATAAAAAAATGTTACATAGCTTATTATAAAAAAACTGGGTAAGAGACAAAAGAATGAGTTTTCTCCTATGAGGCATCTGCATAAAGTAAGTGAAAAAAAATACCATACTGGGGGCTTAGAAACTGCACATACCCATCTACAATCCTTAGAGGATCTGGAAAAATGGAAATTAGAAAGCCACAAAGCCACTGTATTCTCTATTACTGAAAGACACTGTACCCTTGAGGCAGAAAACAACATATGAAATAAGAGAGGATGTTTTGGTCCTAGAGAGGATTGGAGAGGAGTGAAGAGAGAGAATGCATTTAGCTCTGTGCTCCAAGTACGTATGAAATGATTTACTGCAGCATTCAGCATTGCATGGTTTCTCCATTGATAAGAGTCCCTCTCCTTAATATAATGAAATAATCTAATTACGGGATTGTTTAATTACCAGGCTGGACCCTGGATATGTCATTCAGATTGATCAAAATCATCACAAATGTAACTATGGCTGGGCTTGGCCACAGACAGCCATGAGTTTCCAGTGTTGGGCAGAAATGTAACCACCTCACGATATTTGAGGCTAATCCATGCTCTTCATTCCTCCAATCCTGCTCTCTACAGTGGTTCACTTAAATACAGAGTGACTCTAGTCTAAGTAGTTGTAAAGACTGTACTTCCATAGAAATGTCAATTCTCAAGGTCTGTTGGACTGAATAGCCACTCTCTAATCCCCACTATGTTAATTTACCTGGAAAAAGGAGTCCTATGCCTTATTCTTCTAGTGGGAAAGGCAGTCATTATATAAATACAGGGTCAGCAAAGTAACAGAAATTATCTCCTAGTTCTGTGTTTTCCAATCCTTTCTCCACAGAGCAGCTGTGTCTCCTAAGATGTTAATACTGTAGATGTCTTCAGAAGTGTGTGTCTTCCCTGGTCAAGTGAGTATGAAACACTGGATTAAACAAAGTTAATACAGAACTTCTCAGAGCCCTTCATATCCTAATATGCAGACTGGACTTTCTGAAGGGGATTCTAGCATTCAGAATCATTTGATTGCAGGGATATGACAGCCTTATCCATATGTCTTGGAAGAAGAGTTCTATAGAACACAATTTGTGATCTAGCTTGCTCATGTTGGCCTCAAACTCCTGGGGTCAAGCAATCCTCCTGCCTCAGCCTCCTGAGTAGCTGGGACTCCAGGCATGTGTCACTGTGCTAGACTCCAGTGTTTTTTAAAATATCTTAATAAATTAAAGCACAATACTTATTGTTGAGATTGAGTCTTAAAAGGTTTGAGGCCGGGCGCGGTGGCTCAAGCCTGTAATCCCAGCACTTTGGGAGGCCGAGGCGGGTGGATCACAAGGTCAGCAAATCGAGACCATCTTGGTCAACATGGTGAAACCCCGTCTCTACTAAAATTACAAAAAATTAGCTGGGCACGGTGGTGTGTGCCTGTAATCCCAGCTGCTCGGGAGGCTGAGTCAGGAGAATTGCCTGAACCCAGGAGGCGGAGATTGCGGTGAGCCAAGATCGCGCCATTGCACTCCAGCCTGGGTAACAAGAGCGAAACTCCGTCTCAAAAAAAAAAAAAAAAAAAAAAACCGGTTTGATATAACTGTAACCATTACAAAGTCAGGTCCTATTAAAAACATCTGGTACAGACAGGAAGAATCAGGCCCTATTAAAAATATCTGGTACACACAATACTGGGCTTTGGAGATTCAAGTAGCTTTTCTGTATGCTGGGCTAGAAAAAGCCTGTCATGAATTGGAATCTTAGCCATTTTGCTAAAACTTTGATATATGAGAACATTTATAACTAAGGGTCTCTAAGAAGTGTAAGGCATAATTTCACTGGGTGCAGGGACAAAGCCTGGGGAACACAGCATTACACTTACTCCAATGTAGGATTTTTACGTAACTTTTAAAGGAGAAAATGGTAGCAACAACCAACCAACCTCCCCTATTCCTTGCTCCCCTCAACAATAAGGAAGTTGTTCTTTCCTCAGTGCTTCTCTAGATAGTACTGTCTAAAATGGTTGCTGAGCACTTAAAATGTGACTAGTCCAAACTGAGATGTGCAGTAATGTAAAACAGACGCAGGATTTCCAAGACTTACTATGAGAAAAGGAATGTAACATGTCATTAATTTTCATATTGATTGCATGTTGAAATAATATTTCTTATATACTGGGTTAATAAAATATATTATAAAAATTAATTTTACCCCTTTTTAACTTTTAAAATGCAGCTACTAGAAAAATGTAAATCATATATGTGCTTCTTTACATGTTTTCTTTATATAGGCTGTCACCTAGGCTGGAGTGCAGTGGTGTGATATGGCTCACTGCAGCCTCAATCTCCAAGACTCAAGTGATCCTCCTGCCTCAGCCCCTCCCCAAGTAGCTGGAACTACAGATTCACGCCACCTTTTTTTTAGGGACAGACTTTCATTATGTTGCCCAAGCTGAAACTTCTGGGCTGAAGCGATCCTCCTGCCTCAGCCTTCCAAAGTGTTGGAATTAGAGGTGCCACTGCATCTGGCCACCTTCTTCATATCTAGAACCATGGACGTTAGCTCAGAGTGTGGCTCACATCGAAGCCTCTGTAAGTCTGTATTAAACTAACTTGAATTTCCAGGGTTGGCTGTTTAGTGTTAGGCCCTCTTTCCTGTTAGAAAGTACAGTAAAGAGAAAAGAATATGGGCTGTTTTGATTATTTTGAGTTCAACCACAGTTCTAGCAAATTTCTTAATTACTGTGAACCTCAGTTTTCTCACCTGAGAAACAGAGTAAGGTAAGGATTAAATGAGTAAGTAAAGCATACAGCCAACTCCTGTCACCAAATTATGGAGCAGGAGGATGGCACTTTGTGGCGATGGTGGTATTGTTGTTTTGTTTGTTTTTGAGACAGGGTATCATTCTGTCACCCAGGCAGGGTGACAGGTATATTGGCTCATTCTCAACTCACTGCAACCTCCACCTCCTGGGCTCAAGTGATCCTCCTACCTCAGACACCCCAGTAGCTGGGTCCACAAGCACATACCACCAAGCGTGGCTAATTTGTGTATTTTTTGGTAAGATGGGGTTTCACCATGTTGCCCAGGCTGGTCTCAAATTCCTGGGCTCAAGTGATCTGCCCACCTCAGCCTCCCAAAGTGCTGGGATTACAGGTGTGAGCCATCACACCAGGCCTGGAATTTATTTTCAATGATTTATCTAACATTGAGACCCACTTACAGACCTTAACACAAGATTTTAAGTAAGTTGTGCCTGACAATGAGAGCCAGACTGTGTAAGAAGACAACTGAGAAAATCATCATGTTCAGAGAACTGTGCTCATAAAGATTGCAAAGGATGCCTAACTGTCTTGAGACATTTAGCCAGATCTGCGCAGCCATATTCAGTCTCTCTCTCCCTGAACACAATGTGATTGTTCCATGTAACAATGCAACAAATGCTTTAGGTACTTAGGCTACTACTCCCAATGACAGCAATCTCAAAGTTTAACCGTACAGTAAGTGAAATGAGGCAAATGAACTGTTCCCAATGGAAATCCCATTAACAGGAGCAAGCTAAAGTTTAGCCAGTCCATAAATCAGAAGTTCTCAACCTTGGGGGTAGACATTGCAATTGCTGAGAAAGATTTTTTAAATCCCAATGTCAGATCTAGATCCCAGATCAATTAAATCAGAATCTCTGAGAGTGGGCATCAGTGTTTTGTAATGCTCTCCAGGTAATTCCAAAATGCAGCCACAGCTGAAATCCACCTCTGCTCTGCAATCCCTTTCTCATTCTAAGATGTTCTCAAACACTTGGAAAGAGCAGGAGCTTGGAGGTCAGGGATCTAACCTGGCTCTGGCATTTCCTGGCTATGTGATCTTAAGCAAGTTACTTACCCTCTTGAGCTTCATTCCGCTCAACTGTAAAGTGGAGCTAGTATTACTTTCCTCATGAGGCACTGTGGTTAAGGATGAGGTGAATACTTAAGTAGAGAGCCTGGCACACAGTGTGGACTTAAAGAGCAGAGTTGCTACCATTATCATTATTCTCTTCACCTCAGGGGAAATGATTCCTACATGTGGTAAGGTTGATGTCACTCTCTCCTATGTTCACACTACATTGGTGGGAGAGATGATGCACGTAAAAGTATTTTGTAGAGAGAGGCTCCTCTGAACTTAATGTTAGTAAGAGTCACAGGGGACCTTGTTAACACAAAGTGACTGATTTCTTAGGTCTAAGGTGGGGCCAAGGGAGATTCTGAATTTCTAACCAATGCCCAGGAGATGAGACACTGCTGATCCACGGGCCACACTTTGAGTATCAAGCCTGTAGGTGGTCAAGCTCTTTACAGAAGCAAAGCACTACTAGTGTTTCCTTAACATGCTTTTGGGAAATACCATCATTTACCTATTTTGTTTAATCTTCTGTTTATGAAACTTTATTGCAAGCCTACCAAAAAAAATACCCCAGTCTAAATCAGATATCCCATATAGAAAATTCAAAGTTTAAGCTGATTCCTTTTACATAATAGTCTTTCATTTTTCTTTCTTTTTCTGCCATTAGTCAACAATTTGACTCAATTTAATGAACACATACCTAAATCACAAGTGTGGAGAACACACTTGCCTTCCCCCACTTCCCAAATTAGAGCTATTTCTCCCTTTGCTCCTGGGGAAAGGCAGAAGATTCATTATAGCCTCTCAGGAACTTGGGGGCTCCTTCCACCACTTTAGGAAAATAACAATAAACTGCTTCTTTGATGCTTCAGAAACTTCTTAGTTCTATCATCATAATGATGATGGAGTTTCTCAATAATGTCAATAATTCTGTTTTGCCGTAATAATCCTGTGAGCACCCTATCAGAATGATAGTGACATTTTGTTTTATACACATGTATCTAGCTTGACATATAAATATGTCTTCAAGAAATTGAGAATAAAACACTTCTGGGTGACTGCAGATGCAGAAAGAATGCGGATGCAGAAAGATAGCTGGCTGTTTAAGGTTTTCTATGAAAGAAAATTTTGAAAACCAGCCTTGAAAGTCTTTTGGAAAATCTGGTTATTCCTTTTGCTACATGATTGGACTGGATCACCTCGATTGTTGATCACCTCTATAAATAGGTTCCTTTCAGTCCTACAGGTTCTGTTTCCTGGGTTGTTTTTTACTTAACTTTTTACTCTGGTGACAACTTTATCTGTCACCAGAGAAGAGCAAACAGGATAAAAATCAGTTATAAATACTTTTTTCTCAAACTACAACATATAATTCTAAAACATATATAGCTTCTGCCTGAGGAGCCAAATGTCGTCAATTACTCAGAATAAGCTCAATTATCCCTATTATCAAGCCCCTTTGTCATGCGGTGATTTTGACTAACAATGGCAACAGCAATAGCCAGGGTAGCCAGCAAATACTGGTGATGCTGTGTATGGAAGTATATATCTCAGTGCCAGGTGCTGGAGATGTTAAGGCAAGGACGGTGAATTTAGAAATCCAATAAGGCCTTTTCTATTTGAAAGTTTTATCTATTAATTTAGTATTATGTTGAAAGGCTTGGTTCTGTTTTAAAATTAAAAACACATTCTTTTTTTCTCTAAGGTATAGGTTCCTGGATGAAGATCAGTTCCCTAATTAATTTTGTGAGATATAAAGATGCTGCTTCACTTGAGATGGGATGTCCCGATGAATCCATCATAAATTGAAAACATTTTAAGTCAAAATGGTCATTTTATAACAGTGATGGGCTATGAAAAACAAAATACAATATCCAAATATTACTGGCCACACAGTTCTGTACACTGTAGCATATCAGTTGTTTACCATCATGATCTCACAGCTGACTGGGGGCTGTGCTCACTTCTGCTACCCAGCATCTCAAGAGTGTATCATAACACTTGTCACTAGCCTGGGAAAAGATCAAAATTTGAAGAATGGTTTCTACTGAATGTGTATCACTTTTGTACCACTGTAAAGTGGTATAGGTACTAGCTCTGTTATGTAAGGTATATTATTTACCCTGTCACAGTGTCAGTTTCTTCATCTGTAAAATGGTGTTAATACCTATTAAAAAGGGTTGTTTTATGGATTAAGAGATATGCAGATTCAGGGTTTAGCACAGCTCCTGGAATGGAATCAGGCTCCACAAATGGCTGCCATTATAATTTTTATTATTAATATACGGCCTGAATATTCCATTTTTAAAATTATTATTTTCTTCTGCCCTTGAAGTAATCCCTAAAACAGCACTGGAGAGGACATCATCCATTACTCAAAAGACTCAAAAAATTGGGTTTCAGAAATTTAAGGCCATTCTGCCAAGTAAGCCACAGGCAGACCATTACTAGTATCGTGACGCCTTGTCAACCCCAATCTCCAGGAGTTATACTCCAGGAAAAAAGAAAAATGCCAGCTATCTGCAGTAAAAAGAGACATAAGGAAGGAATGAGAATATATAAAACAATCAACTGCAAAAGTTGATATCTTGGAGTCCAATACATAAATTGCTACAGTTATATATCCTTGAAGATGGCCTGTTGGAGGCCACCATGCATTTTCAGATTTGTAGCTTCATAAAGTTACACATTTTAATGAGACAAATCTTTCGATATGGAAAGACAGAACAGAGAGACACATTTATTACTAGTCATCCAATAGTTTCAATATACTTCAATTAGCACAACTCTCAGCCTGGTTGATTATTGTACAACAATATACTAACAGCCAGGAGAAATGTGTGCTCTCCTTGGCTCAGCCATAAGTCTGTTGTGTGATCTCATATTAGTCAAAAAGCCTCCCAAAACATAACTTTTTTCGTCAGTAAGGGTTAGACTGAATATTTTTCAAAAAAGCCATTCCAGTTCCAACATTCCATGGTTCTAAGATTCTTTTAGCTCTAGCATATACTAATGTTCTGATTTTCTAACACAACTCTGGCAATATCGGGAAGTACCCCACTGAGAGCTTTATTCAGATCACTGGCTAACTGTACTAAAGGGCAGAGGCCACCTCAAACCTTTCAGCAAATACAGCTGTACCATAATAAGCAGTGAAACCACTTACACAGCAGGTGCTAAAATAACACCATTTCCTTCAATGCCATTTTGTTGATGAGAAAAAAAATTGATTGCTCCATACATTGTTTCTCTAAAACTAACAGTTTCCAAGAACCCTGTAGACAATGTCAAATAAAGACTTGCTATATATATGGTAATATAAATATATGAGATATATGTAATGGCCAGGCGTGGTGGCTCAGGCTTGCAATCCCAACACTTTGGAAGGCCAAGGTGGGCAGATTACTTGAGGTCAGGAGTTTGAGACCAGACTGGCCAATATGATGAAACTCCGTCTCTACAAAAAATACCAAAATTAGCCAGGTATGGTGGTACTCACCTGTAATCCCTGCTAGTCAGGAGACTGAGGCAGGAGAATCATGCCACTGCACTTCAGCCTGGGTGACAGAATGAATGTGACTCGTCTCAATATATATACATGACACATTTGTAATGTCTCTGCCTGGCTTTGGTATCAGGGTGCCAGTTGCATCATAGAATGGGTTGGAAAGTATCCCCCACTCTTCAATTACCTAGAAGAGACTGCAGAACTGGTGTTAATTCCTCTTTAAATGTTTGACAGAATTCTCCAGTGAAACTGTCTAGGCCTGAAGATTTTGTTTTTGGAGGAGTTTAATTATGAATTCCATTTTCTTAGTAGTTATAGCACTGTTCAAATCATTACTCTTTTTTTTTAGATGTCGCCCAGGCCATAGTGCAGTGGTGCAATCTCGGCTCACTGCAGTATCCACCTCTTCGGTTCAAGCAACTCTCCTGTCTCAGCCTCTCGAGTAGCTGGACTATAGGTATGGGCCACCACGCCCAGCTAATTTTTTTGTATTTTTAGTTGAGACGGGGTTTCCCCATGTTGGCCAGGATGGTCTCCATCTCCTGACCTCGTGATCCACCTGCCTTGGCCTCCCAAAGTGCTGGGATTACAGGCATGAGAGCCACCGCGCCCGGCCCAAGTCATTACTCTTAAAGGAATTGGTCCGTGTTATTTCAGTTGTCAAATTTATATCTTCAGAGCTGTTTACATTATTTCCTTATTTCCTTTTAAATATTTGCAGGTTCTTCTATGATAGTCTCTGTTTTATTCCCAGTATTAGTAATTTGTGTTTTTCTCTATTTTTCTGTTGGTTTTGCCACAAGTCTGTTAATGTTATCAATCTTTTCCAAAAATCAGCTCTTAGTTTTATTGATTTTTCTCTATAGTTTTACTGTTTCTCTATTGTTTTATTATTTTCAGTTTCATTGATTTCTGCTCTTTTATTATGTGTTCTCTTCTGGTCACTCTGTATTATTTTGCTCTTGTATTTGTAGTTTTTACAGGTGGAAGCTTAGATCACTGATTTCTGATTTTCCCCGTCTTCTAATATAAGAATTTAGTGCTATAAATGTGCCTTTCAGCACTGCTTTAGCCGAGTCCCACAAATTTTGATATGTTGTATATTTTTTTCATTTCCCTTGAGACTCTCTTTTACTCATGGATTATTTAAAAGCGTGTTGTTTAATTTTGAAGCACCTGGAGATTTTCCAGCCACTTTCTGTTAATTCATTTCTAGTTTGGTTGCAATACAGTCAGAGAACATCCTCATTATGACTTCAATTATTTTAAATTTGTTGAGGTTGTTTTATGGCCCAGGATACATTCTATCTTGATAAATGTTCTGTGAGTGTCATGCAAAGACACACATAGGCTCAAAATAAAGGGATGGAGGAAGATTTACCAAGCAAATGGAAAGCAAAAAAAAAAGCAGGAGTTGCAATTCTAGTCTCTGATAAAACAGACTTTAAACCAACAAAGATCAAAAGAGACAAAGAAGGGCATTACCTAATGGTAAAGGGATCAATGCAACAAGAAGAGTAAACTATTCTAAATATATATGCACCCAATATAGGAGGGCCCGGATACATAAAGCCAGTTCTTAAAGACCTACAAAGAAACTTAGACTCCCACACAATAATAGTGAGAGACTTTAACACCCCAGTGTCAACATCAGACAGATCAACAAGACAGAAAATTAAGAAGGATATCCAGGACTTTAACTCAGATCTGGACCAAGCAGACCTAATAGACATCTACATAACTCTCCAACCCAAATCCACAGAATATACATTCTTCTCAGCACCACATCACACTTATTCTAAAATTGACCATATAACTGGAAGTAAAACACTCCTCTGCAAATGCAAAAGAACGGAAGGGATAGCATTAGGAGAAATATCTAATGTAGATGATGGGGTAATGGCTGCAGCAAACCACCAAGGCACATGTATACCTATGTAACAAACCTGCACATTCTGCACATGTACCCCAGAACTTAAAGTATAACAATAAAAATAAAAATAAATAATAAATAAAATGTTCTGTGAGTGCTTGAAAGGAATGTGTACTCTGCTATTGTTGAATGGACTGTTCAATAAATATCAATTAAATCCTTTTAATTGTGTAGTTGAGCTCTTTTACATATTAGTGTTAGGAAAGTCTACTATATTTACCCATATTTTTGCTCTTACCATATTCTTCCTCCCTTCTTGATGCTCCAAAATTCCTTCTATCATTTCCTTTCTGTTAAGAGCATTTCTCTTAGCTATTGTTTTAGAGCCGGTCTTCTGGTGACAAATTATTTAATTTTCCCTTAACTCAGAATGTCTTGATTTCAATTTTTGCTGAATATTGAATTCTGGGTTAACACAGTTCTCTTTTCTGACACCCAAAAAACATTCTGCCACTTCCTCTGGATTCTGTGATTTCTGATAAGAATTTTTCTACCATTCAAACTGTTTTTCTTCTATGGGTTTGTCTCTGGTTATCTGCCATTAGTCTTCTGAATTTTGACTCCAATGTATCTTAGTGTCGACTTCTTTGGGCTTATCCTATTGGAGTTCCCACAATTTCTTGAATCGCTAAGTTTGTTTTTGCCATTTTGGAAAATTTTAAGCTACTATTTCTCCAAATACCTTTTTAGTCTCATCTCCTTTCTCCTCTTTCTGGGACTCAAATAACATAAATGTTGGATCGTTTATAATTCCACGTCTTCAAGGCTCTGTTCGTTTTTTCTAGTCTATTTTATTTCTGCTCCTCAGACTGTGTAATTTCTATCGTTCTGTCTTCAAGTTCAGATTCATTCCTTTGTCCTCCTTATTCTGCTATTGATTGATGTCATCTGTTAATCATTTTATTTCAGTTATTGTATATTTTTAGTTCTAAACTTTCAATCTGGTTCTTCTTTATACCTTCTACATCTTTGCTGGGACTATATTCCTGTGTTGAAGTTGTCTATTTTTTCCATTTGTTTCAAGCTTATTCACAATTGCTCCCTGAAGCATTTTTATAATGTTTATTTTAAAATCTTTATTTTGATCATCAATGTCATCTCAGTGTCAGTATCCGTTGGTTGTCTTTTCTCATTAAATCTAAGATCTTCCTGATACTTGGTACGATGAGTGATTTTCTATTGAAACCTAGGTATTTTTCATATTATGCTATAGATTTTGGATCTTATTTGAATGTTGTGTTTTATCAGGTCTCCTCTGACACCACTCTGGTGGGTGAAGTCAGGTGGGGGTGGGGGATTGCCATCTTGTTACCACCCTGGGGTAGAAGTCAAGTTCTCTACTTGGCCTCTACTGAGGGAACTCACCACCAGAGAGATCATCACTATGTAATTCTTTTGGTTCTCTTTTATGGGTAAGAAAATGCTTATTTATAATAGGATTCTTTATAAAATATGCACAGTAACTTATTAAATCCGTTAATGAATTAAATTTCAAAAATTTTACCCTCTAAATGACTTACACACAGCTTTTAAAAATTATTACTATACTTTAAGTTTTGGGATACATATGCAGAATGTGCAGGTTTATAGGCAGAGTTGCTAAGGAATAAAACCCCACGGCTAAGAGGAGTTTTAGAAGGCAAGGAGAAATCCCAGGAAGGGTGTGTGGCAGAGAACAGAGGGAGTTCAAATAAGTGAAGTAAGAGGAGAGGTCAACTTATTTGACATTTAGAAGATCACTGGTGATTTCAGCAAAATAAATTTAAAAGAGTAGTGGTTGGGGGAAAGCCAGATTTCAGGTGGTTGAGAAGTAAAGAGAAGTTGAGGAAGTAGAACTTTGTGAGAATTCCTAAGAGAAGCAGGATGTAGATATAAGCCAAGTTGGAAAGTGAAGGGGAGAAAATACAGGGAATTTGCATCTGATGTTTTCTCTTACCATTGTTATTATATTAGGATCATTTCAAAAGAAAGATCAAGAAACCTTAGAAACAGAATAGATATATGAAATGAATACAAAAAGAAACAATTCCAAAATTAATTACTCTTATAACTATATCTTCCTAAGACTGATTTGAATGTACATATTATAAAGCAGTGCTTCTCAAACTACATCCTTGAAGGGTCAGTTCTGGGTGTTTTGCTTTCCACAATCCATTGCAGAATAATACTATTGTAAAATACAATAAAATATCACAGCAATGACCAGTTGCTATAAAAATTTCAAAATGCTTACTTTCTGGTTTTTGATAAAATAAAATTTCAAAGAAATGCCTAGTTTCTATTATTCAAAATGCTTACTTTTTGTTTTTTGATATGGGGTCTCCCTCTGTTGCCCAGGCTACAGTTCAGTGATATGATCATAGCTCACTGTAGCCTGGAACTCCCAGACTCAAGTGATTCTCTCACCTCAGCCTCTTGAGTAGTTGAAACTACAGGTATGCATCACCTCACCTAGCTAATTAAAAAATTTTTTTTTCTAGAGATGAGGTCTCACTTTATGTTGCCTAGGCTGGTCTCAAACTCTTGGCCTCAAGCGATCCTCCTGCCTCAGCCTCCCAAACTGCTAGGATTATAGGTGTGACCCATAGCACCCAGCCCAAAATGCTTACTTTTGATTCTGTACTTACCTCCTCATGGACAGGTAATAGTTTATGAATTGGCAGTGGCCTACACTTTGAGCAGTACTCTTCTCTAAAGCTAAACTCAGGCTGTTCAGACCTTAAATTCAAAACTTGACTTCTTAGCTGAGCTCTAGATGTCCAGGGAAATGTCTAACATGAGGGCATTCCACTTCTGTGTCCCTGCTTGAATTATTCAGGGTAGGAGAGGTTATGTTGTCACAAAGAATGCTCCAGTCTCAAAGGTTTATTTGTACATGTTTAATTCTTGTTCACTTTGCATGCCCAAGGTGATTCAATACAAGGCTCTGTTCTATATACGCATTACTTTAGTGGCCACGGCAGGTACACAGAGACTGGAGAACTGCACATATGCTTTCCATGGCCTCATGTTTTATTGGCCAGAAGTAGTACTATGGCCTTGCCGAGGAAGCTGGAAAACTTGGGCATACTCCTTAAATGATAAGCAACACAGAGGATGGACCACTGAGGTTCTACTGGAAAACAAGTATAGAACTACTTTTCTCGTTACTCCTCCAGGGTGTGGAATTAAGGGGCATGGAAAGATACAAGTGACTCTTACTTAACCAGTATTCTCTTAGCTGTTGCTGGCTTTTAGCCTCAAACTGACTCGCCACTAACATCCAAATTCCAGCTGCATTTGCTGGAGTCTTGTATAAGTTCTTTGGGGCCCCTATGGAGAGACCTACCTATGGCACAATTCCCTGATTGATAACCCTCAGATCCCATCTGCAGAGTTACAATCCACAGTCTCATGCTGAGGCTTCCTCATCCTGAGGCAGCTCTCTTGAGAAATGTTCTAGGGTGTTGTCGTAAGCTAACTTCTATGCCGATTCACAGGAAATTCATGCATCCATGACTGGCGAAATAAAAGAGTGCCAGTTCTCTTTACTGATCTCCCTCTCTCTACCTTTCCTCTCTCCCTTCTCAGAAGGGTACAGGTATCAGACCAGCAAGTTCATTATATAATCACGTCTCTCTGTAGAATATGACTACCATTCCTGCAAGAACCTTAAACACTATGAGTAGTTCTCTTAGAGGACCCTCTTGGTTTGGAGGGAGAAGACCCCATTCTGTTCTCCACAGGGAGCCTGGGCATCCTCACAACATGGTGGATGAATTCTGCCTGCATGAATAATCCAAGAGGAATCATGCCAAGCAGAAGCTGTGTTCTTGTTATGACCTTGCCTCAGAAGTCATATGGTATCACTTCTGTCATATTCTGTTAGAAGATAGTCACTATGGGCTGGGCACGGTGGCTCACACCTGTAATCCCAGCACTTTGGGAGGCCAAGGAGGACAGATCACCTGAGCTCAGGAGTTTGAGACCAGCCTGTCCAAAATGGAGAAACCCTGTCTCTACTAAAAATATAAAAATTAGCCAGGCGTGGTGGTGGACACTTGTAATCCCAGCTACTCGGGAGGCTGAGGCAGAAGAATCGGTTGAACCCGGAGGCAGAGGTTGCAGTGAGCAGGGATCACACCACTGCACTCCAGCCTAGGTGACAAGAGCAAAACTCCATCTCAAAAGAAAAAAAAAAAAGACAGTCACTATGTCTGGCTCACATTTAAAAGAGGGAGAATTAGGCCCTACTTTCTGAAAAGAGAAGTGTCAAGGAATTTGTGGACATATTTTAAAACCACCATGCTCCTTAAACAGTTTCTAACAAGTTTAATTCATTCTGTGGAATGAACTACAGTATCAATAAGCCAGAGCCTGAAGCAAACAAATGTCTGACACAGAAATCATTATAATTTTGAGATACTGTCAAAAGCCGTTAGAACTCTTTGTTTTCATGAATGCTTAATAATGGGTAAAAGGATGTACTGCTAGACTCTTGGTAAATGAGATCCAAAAATTTTCAAATACTCTAATAAATCTCTTTCTGTCACATATTTTAAAAAGCACTGAGCAAATGTTTACAAGTATTTGCACAAGTGAAGTTTTAACGACTAATAAAATAAGAGTTAAAAGTGTAATATTCCATATCTTTTCTTCTAGCCACTATCACCATCAAGGTGCCTATTCTGGCTGAAGCCCATTCTTCCATCTGCAGGAATATGCTGTTGTTTAGAATTGTAAGTATACTGCTTTTGGTCAGTACAGCCCTGGCTTTAATAGTCTGGAAAAGTCCTGAGGCTTATCAAGGCCAAACAACTTGTCCATAGAAAACCCCACAGGCAGTACATGAGAGCCCCTGTGCCCCTCTGGCTGCATAGCCTGAGTTCTTTATCAACAGGCAGCGTTTCCTCTCCAGAACACCAAACATTAACTCAATACGTAGGAAAGATCTGAGGTAGCTTCTATTCCCTTAAAAGGAAATCAATATTGTTGAACTGAACTCAGAGAGGAACAAAGAATAAAGGACAGTTCAAGTGAACAGAGAATAACAATGACAAGTTCTCAAAATACAGATACTTACAAAGACAAATATAAGAATGAATCATGAGGCTCCAAAGTTTCCTATCTGTTAACTATTAGGACTGCATCTTAATTTCTGAGGTGGGGGGATTTTTATCCTGATTTTTGGGGTTGGAGGGAGACCGGGTCAAGTTGAAGGGATTGAAGGAGATGGAGTACAAACATGCTACCAAAACAAACACATTTGCTGAACGCCTTCTGTGGATCATACACTGTGCTGGAGGACACACTCCACAGTCTTGAAAGGCCTGGTACTGGGAAACTCACAGTCCCAGACTGGAGGAGAGGCATGGAAGGAAATAAGAACAATGCACTGTAATAGACGAAACAACAGAAAACAAAACACAGTTTGTAAGAAAGTAACAACTGCCTCCAGGACCCAGTGAGCTCCATTTCAGTGGTACACCCACGAATTAAGATGACAATGGTAAGGAGGATAAACCCACAGTAAAGAGGATAGAATGGCCTCAATCACTGTTCTTATTCTGATTAAGGGCATTTTAATCAGGACTGCTTTTAGGAAAGATGAGTACTAGGATGAACTGTTTAAAAATATGAAATTGTCAAAATGTAAAGGGCTTTCCACTGCAGTAAGGAAAATAAGGAGAGTAAACCTGATACAAGGAAGGAAAGTACTACAAGGAAGGAAAGGCTTTTGCCCTAGCGTTAGAAACGTCAGAGTTCTACAGTACTTGGTCACAAACCAGCTGTGATTTAAATTCCTTAGCTTCTTTGAGCTGAAGTTTCATTTTGTCTCATGTTGTTTTCTTTTTTTCTAAACATTAAGGGGATTGGATTATACAATCCCCACAGTCCCTCTCTAGCTCTAAAATGTGTAATCCTAATGACGTTCCAAGCAAAATCTCTTTCCCCTCTGAAGTGTCATCTCTCTCTGCACTGCTCCCTTTGGCTTCAGGCCCTGAGTCAAATCTCCTCTCTATAGGCTGAATTCATACACATGACTGGGTTCACAATACCAACTATAGTCAACCACATAATTTCTGTAGAAAGATCTGCCATGTATCAGCAGCTCCCATGATAAGGAGGGTAGTCTTTCCCAGCAAGGTGGCCAAGATGAAATACTTGCATATGGGCTCAGGTCTGGGTGTAGTCCTGGCTGCCTGGGTGATCTTGGATGTGTAACTTCCTTGCCTATAAGGTTGAGAGGGTCTGCTCTGACTCTCTGCAGGGTTGCTATGCGGACAAAATGAAGTGATTCATAAAGCACTGTATAAATTCAGAGTATCACAGTGATGACTGAACACTCTGGATTCACGAAATCCTTCAGCTGGAAGTCTTGCTAGGACAGATATAAATGCTGTATTGCTCCCTGAGAGGAAACCTGATGTAAAACAGACTCAGCCTCAAGGCTGATGTGCCTCTGAATCTCCCCTCAAAGCAGCTAATGGCTCTAGAACTAATAAGGTCCCCATGGACTTTTTCTTTAAAGAAGCTTTTAATTTATCAGAAACTGACAGTAATGCTGTCCACATCAATCCCACTGATATCACAGCCTCTGGGACATATCACCTTAGAAACTCTGACTGCAGAACTTTTCTGTCACTTTCCACTTAGGTCAACATTCATGCCACCCACTGTCCCATGTCCAGTTCTAAGAAGTTAAGATCTGTACCTGTTAAAATTGACTTCCAGACTTCCAACAAGAATGTCATGGGATTGTGAGCATTTAACATAGTTAAGCTATCCATGGGCCTGGACTTTCCAGAAATGGCCAACTTCATGTAATCTTCTTATACATAAAGGCAAAAATTAAATGTATAACTAAGTATAATTAATTTTTATAACTCTCTTATATATTTATTTAAATAAACCCATAATTCAGAAATGAGGGTTTTTTCCCCCGATCAGATTCCTGAGATTTGATTTTTTTTACTTGGAAAATATGGTTACTGTAAATATTATAAACTCTGGTTACCCAGCATGCTCAGAGAATATAAAGCTGTAGTAACCTTTTAAATGCAAAAGAAGAGGTAGAGTAATAACAATAAATATCGAATACATTCATGCAAGCAGGTTTTAACTTTACTTTTAACAGATGATGAAACAGATCCAGAGAGACCCAACAGCAAGTAAGTAACAATGCCAGAATTAAAACCCAAATTTGCCTCACTATGAAGCTCAATCTCTGCTTCATTCAGATCTCTGCTCGAATATTACCTCCTTACCGAGGTTTTCCCTGACCATATGACCTAAAATGTCCCAGCTGTCAGCCTGGCTACAGGCTGGGACATTTTAGGTCATATGGTCATATGATGGCTCCTTCCCTGCCATCAACTTGCTGTCCTTTTTAGTCTCCTTACTTGGCTTTAGTTTTCTTCATAGTACTTAGCTGTAAGTTTGTTTAAAAACATGTCTCCTGTACTAGAATGCAAGTAGGCAGGGATTTTAAATTATTCACTGCTTTTTCTCTAATGCCTAGAATAGTGCCTGAAACATAATTGGTACTAAATAAACAAATGAATAAAAGACCCTAAAATGCATGCATTTTTCATTACGTCTCACTGAAAGGGAATACTAAGCAAATACATTTACATATTGCGTTATGCCATCATCCTTTCATGATCTTCATGGTATGATCAGAGAGTAAAAGTGCAAATTGATCATGGAGGTCACTCATTAATATTTTTACTAAGGGAAAAGAGTAGCTGTCTCCTAGAAACTGAAGAAAACCTTTACAACTGTTGCAGTGAGTTCTTTTTTATACAATCTCTCCTTCCAATCAACTCTGTTTTAAGAATACACAGGATTCAAGACGAGTCCAAGAATTTAGTTAGATTATTTTTGCCATATAAAGGACAATTGGATACCAAAACAAACCTCCCAGATCAAACAGTTAATTCCACAATCACGAAACCTCTCTGACTCACCAAGAAAAGCCACATCAGCACAAGGGTAAGGGATTCATGTATTACACCAAAAGAGTTTCTGTAGTACTTCTGAAGTAACGATAATTTTTGTCATTTAAAAAACTTTGCATTTAATGTTGGCTCTACTTCCAGATTTTTCTGAAATTGTTGGAGACATACCTAATACAAACTGCATTTTAAGAAAAACGAATTAAACAGATTATGAGCATCCTGTTTCATCTGGGTTTGTGTGAGATAACATTCACTATTCTCACCAGACATTCTCCCTGGGTAGGTAAAACTTTTTAAAAAAGTAATGACTCCAAGGTATATCATGACAGCAGACATCTGCTTTATTTAGGTAAAACAAGTGCCCAGTAAGTGTCGGCTTACCAGATTATGTGTATCTTTCACATAGCGAATATTCTGAGTTCTAAGTAATAAATCTAATAATCAACAATTCCGCCTAGAATAGAGGAGTAAACCATGTCTGTGGGAGGGGAAGGGTGGGGAAGAGACCTGTTCGTCTTTCTGAAACCTATGAGCAGAATACTGTCACACAGACCTATTTTGTGCTTTTATAATTACCCAAATTTTCTTTTGTCAGAATTCGTTCTCAGTAACAGCTTGAGCAATGTAGCAATCGTGCTCTGAAATGACTTGTAAACCACAGACACAAATATTTGGGCCAAGAATGTAGAATCCATTGCTGTCACATTCCATTATTTCTGGTGGAGCAATTCACTAACATTTTGGAATCTAGATCATAAATTATGCAGAGCCTCAGCAAAAGAGCTGAGGACACAAACTGCTGTAATAAAACTCCTGTTTCTGCAGCCATAAAAACAGAACAAAGAAAAGGCAAAGAAGGAAAATCATGGTTGGACTTTTCTGACATGCCTCGTCCACCGTTGTTAATGGTTTCAAAAAATGATAATGTAACATTCGGAAAACCATCAGGCAAGCCAAAAGTGATACAATAGGCATACTGTCATTCATAAACATCACCACCACCACGAGAGTCCCCAGAATAAAATTAGCTTTTTGAAGAATGCCTGAATGTTGACATAAATTGAAGTGCCTAAATGTACATACAACCAAGCCATCTGTACATTTTTCACGACTCTCAAGGGGTGTGAAATGTCCTTCAACATCAGCACTTGGATAGTGGTCGCATTTTCTGTTGGGATGTATCATAAATGTCAGAGAGAGGAAGGGATCTGTGTCACATGTGAACCGAAGCAAGTCACTTTCCCTCTCTGTGGAAACTGACTTAATGGCAGAGCTGGGATAAAACCCACATCTCTTGACTCCCAAGATAAAACTGAGTTTTATCTTGCACTATAATGCCTCCAGCATGGTAGGGGTTCAAAAATTACTTTGTGAACAGATGAATGGCAGAATGAATGGACAGGTCAGTAGGTGAACAAATGGACAAATAAATAAATAACAACCATTCCCTGTGCTTTGACGCTCATAGTCAGAAAAGGTCAAAAAGGGACATATCATTGAAATACTTTAGAAATAAAACAGAGAACTGAAAAGCCAGATGGTCCATGCTTAGCAACCATTCCAAAAAGCCACTGCTAACTCCAACTCTTTCTTTTCAATTATAACATTGTGTTGGAGAGCACTGGTATATCTATCTCAAGAGAAATAATGAGTCTGAGAACAAAAATGGGTGAACATGTTTCTTATATAAGACTGCTATAATTTGACACCCATTTAGTATTGCTCCCTTTTTCAAGATTTACTGTAAATGAGGGAGAACATAGAAGATGAGGGAGGGGCCAAGGACAAAGATGGACTAAAAGTCAGGCATGTATTTTATGAGCACATCACTGCTTCTGCAATTATTACAAACATATTTAGAAGAAAACAAAATGCTTTTCAAGATCACACAGAAGGTCTAAAATGTTAAAACAGGGGAAAAGGGCTCTCAGTAAAAGTTAAAACCATATAAGGGAAGAAAGTTATTTTTTCACCAGCAAAGGAAGAAAATTTTCTTCTAGAGAATCCTACAGCACAAAAGACACTGGCCTCAATCATCTGTTTAAGTCAGGAATCTTCTAATTTTTTACAAAGAGAAACTAGTTAAAATTTCCCCAGAGCCTTGGCATTACTCAGAGAAGGAGGGAAAGAGAGTAGAGAAAAATAAGGAAAAGAGCCTAGTGGTACCAGTGGTGCCCCCAAGGCAGGAGAAATTTTCCGTCTAATATCAGCAACTATTTCCTGAGCCTACTGTGTCAGGTACCATGCAAAATGCTTCACATACATCATCTCATTTAATCCTCACAAGAGCCACACCCTTCATTGCTATCCTGGAGATTCTATTCTTAACCCTATTTTACATCTTACATAACTTTCCCCAGGCCACACAGCTCATAAATGGCAGAGCTACAATTCAAACCAGGGCCAGTCTAATACCAAGCCTCAGTTTTTTCTGTCTCCTGGCTGCCACAGACTCCTTCTGAGAGAATCTCAGGAAGCCAACCATGGCTTTACCAGGCTTAACAATGAAGGATGGTTTGGAAATGTATCAGGTATACCTTCAAGTTCTTTCAAAACTATAATTGGAGATCTAAGTTTCAGAAATCTGGGTTTATTATTACAAAATAACTGGCAGTTTTCTTTCTTTGGTAAAAATGTTCCAGAAAGCCAAAACTGCTGTGCTATGGTCATTCCTTACCCAAGTCTGCTTTTTTTTTTTTTTTTGAGACTGGAGTCTTGCCCTGTCGCTCAGGCTGGAATGCAATGGTGTGATCTCAGCTCACTGCAACCTCTGCCTCCTGGGTTCAAACGATTCTTCTGCCTCAGCCCTCCAAGTATCTGGGATTACAAGTGTCCACCACCACGCCCAGCTAATTTTTGAATTTTTAGTAGAGATGGGGTCTCATCATGTTGGCCACGCTGGTCTTAAGCTCCTGACCTTGTGATCCATCCCAAAGTGCTGGGATTATAGGCATGAGCCACTGCGCCTGGCCCCAAGTCTGCATCTTAACATCCAACTAATTGAGATGAGTGGAGACATCTGTAAGCTTATTTTTAAAAAGACAAATCTCTCTATGTGTAATAACAGCAGTACCATTTACTGAGTGCTTGCTATGTGCTAAGCACTACTCATCAATTTACATGTTATTGAAGATTAACAAGTTGAGAGCTAAGCACCAGAAATACAAATAGAACAAATGGAGACCCAGTAGCATAGCCTCTCTAGAGGCTTACAAACTTAATGGGGCAACAGACAAGCAAGCTGACCATAGCAGGGGAATATAGGAAGGGTGAGCCTCACCATCTGGGCACAGAGCACTGCAAGGTGCAGAAAAACACTGATTTGTATTTGAAAAAGCTTCTTAGAGGAAGGGGTGCTTCCTCACAACAATCCTATGAAGTTGGGATGGAACCTGATGGCCAGAAAGGTTAAGCAATGCAAAGGTGCACAGCTATGAAGTGAGCTGGGCCCAAGGTCACCTTACTTTGAAGCTACACTTTCCATCACTTCCTGTGGCATCACAGAAAAATAATCTCCTTAAAGCTCTTGCCACATCATTACCTTTACCTTACAGGGGAAAAAACAAAACAAAAAAACACACTAACTTCTAGGTACTCTAGCAGAGTCATATTAACATGGCTCTAGTCATCAAAGTGTTTTCACATTCACACTTTCATCTGAGTCTAATAATCTTGTGAGAGGCAAATTTATTAGTATGGTCCCCCTTTTTACCCATCACAAAACTGAGGCCCAGGAAAGTAATATAACCTGTTCAAGGTCATGCAAAAGTTAAGAGCTGCTCACTTTAGACCCCTTGAATGTCTAATTCCTACTTCAGCCATCTTGGCAACACTAAACATTAGATATACCACCTACTTGAGTCTCTCCTTGTTGGTACCTACAACTGATTGCCTTACTCCGAGATCAATGAACAGTGGGGGCAGAATTAGTATATGGGGTGGGTTTCTCCTGGTCATTGTTTTGATTTGGATTTTTTAAATGGATCTCTTTCATTTGAAATGTTTCATCAGAAAAAAATGTCAGCCAGCCATAATGGAGCATTTGTCAGCAAGAGATGAAGAGATCAAATAACAACATGTACTGCCAGCCCCTGATAACCACCTGCAACTTTCAAGGGATCAGACTATTGTGAAGGATAAGAAATGTTACATATTTCAGTAGCATTTTCACCTTTCTTTTAGTACTTGATTTTGTGTTAACAAATGATATACTCTTTCCACATATGATACAAACTATGATGATGATGATAATGATTACAACAGTTATGGGTGTTTATTATGTGCAGACATTGTTCTAAGGGCTTTATACATATTAACTCATTCAATCCTCACAGCCACCTCATGATATGGGTGCTATAATTGTCCCTATTTTGAGGGGATGAAGAAACTGAGGGAGAGATCAGCTAAGCATCTTCTCCAGGCTCAGGAAGCCAGTCAGCGGCATAGCTGGGATCTAAAGCCAGGCCATCTGACTCAGAGCTCACGTTCTTCACAGAATGCTACATGAAGTGGGATTCTATATCCCAGTGGTGTGTGGGACTGGCCCAGTGATAAATGATATGGTCATCCTAGATATAACAATGCTGTAGAAGTTCCCAACATTGGCTTAAAAGGAAAACATTTGTAATCAGGGCTTCTTAGTAATCAGAATGGAGAGAAATCAGCACTGCTACAAGAAGGAAAAAGAACAGTCCAATAGGTTGCTTATGCAGAATACCATAGCCACAAGGGAGAACAATCATGAAATCGTTTAGTAAACGACTTAGCACATAGGTGCTTTCTATTCCCTCTGTCACATGAACAGTTGTGTGAGTTCTTCACTGATGACAAAGATGATGTCCTTCTCCATCAGGCATTTAAGAAGTACCAGGAGTTGTCAAGGCAGGCATGCCAGCTCGCCTGATGGTGCCATGAACTGGAGAATGCCATCTGTTTTGTCAAGGCTGACAGCCTGAAATTTCTGGTTAAACTCCAGATTTTCTTGTTGTGAAGGGCTTGATAACTTTTAGTCCATTACCTTCTGTTTACTGAGTCACAGAGCATATTATATCTCCCTCTAGAGCACTCCAACAGCTGGGCCATGTTATAAGCTGTCTTTGTCTTATTCGGGATTAGATAATGGATTGGTGGAACCTTCCATTTGAATCAGGGAAACACAATTACAGAATAACTGTTGTTTCAAATAAGTGGCCAACTCTGACAATCTGGCTCAAGAACACAAATCTATTACTTTTTTTTTTTTTTTGCCACTGGGGCTGTTCTGATGAGGGCTTGCTTTACAAGCATGTTGGGCACATAACAACAAAGCATTTACTTCACTTTTTAATTGCTCTTGGAAACATTTTAAATGGCACCAATGCAATTTTTACTAGAAAATGAAAGCATTCACTTCCCAGAGTAACTTAACTCTTCAGTAGGAAGGCATAAAGGACCACGTTCAAAAATCTGTTGAATTCTGAAAGCCTATATTCAGGCGCTAACAAAGCTATTTGAAAGTCAAATTGCGAACAGGCTTAGTCAGCAATATGAACTAAAAGTTGCATTCCAGCTTTCATCCAATTCAACAAATGTATTTTCTGCTGTGTCAGAGACAGCCTTAAGAAGAATTTCTGAAATAACATGCAGAAACTGGTTCTCAGTACAAAAGCTACTTTTTGAAGTTACCATGAAATTACTAATTATGCTGAAGAGTCTTAAACACATGAGTCTCTTGTGGATTTCATGCTGGAAAAGAGGGGAGTCTTCAGGTGGCAGTGTATGAGCAGTCATGTGTCTACTCTGCATTAGGTTTGTAGCATGCTTATGCACAGCCATTATAAAATAGGGATCAGTGAATGACGATGAAAAGAAGTTGTGGGTAAACAGAAATGCTCAGTTTCACAGAATGACATCCAGTTACAATGTCACATTGTCCTACTCACTTAGAAATGCTAGAGCTTTATCTCTTTCATAAATAATTTTAGCTGTTTTCTTTACAGAGGTGGTGTAACATGAAGAGCATTGACTTGATTTAGACAGCTCTGAGCTCACACCCCAGCTCTACCACACACTTGCTATGAGATCTTTGACAAGTTAACCTTTCCGTTCTTTGGGTTTTTGATTTCTAAATAGGAATAATAAGCCCTATCTTTCTGAATTTTTAAATTAAATAATCAATCACTGCATAAGAAGCTACACCAAGTATGGTGTTCACACACTGGAGGCATTCAGTAAGTATCATTCATCATTCCTTTATTATTATTGTGACTTTTTTTTTTTTTTGATACAGAGTTTCACTCTTATTGCCCAGGCTGGAGTGCAATGGCATGATCTCGGCTCACTGCAACCTCCACCTCCCAGGTTCAAGCAATTCTCCTGCCTCAGCCTCCCGAATAGCTGGAATAGCTGGAATAGCTGGAATTATAGGCATGCACCACACCAGCTGGCTAATTTTGTATTTTTAGTAGAGACATGGTGTCTCCATGTTGATCAGGCTGGTCTTGAAATTCTGACCTCAGGTGATCCACCTGCCTTGGCCTCCCAAAGTGCTGAGATTACAGGCATGAGCCACTGTGTCAGGCCTTTTTTTGTTTTTTTGAGACAGAGTCTGGGCTCTGTCACCCAGGCTAGAATGCAGTGGCACGATCTCAGCTCACTGCAACCTCTGCCTCCTGGGTCCAGGTGATTCTCCTGCCTCAACCTCCTGAGGAGCTGGGGCTACAGGTATGTGCCACCATGCCCAGCTAATTTTTTGTATTTTTAGTGGCGATGGGGTTTCACTGTATTAGCCAGGAAAGTCTCAATCTCCTGACCTCAAGATCCACCCATCTTGGCCTCCCAAAGTGCTGGGATTACATGTGTGAGCCACTGTGCCTGGATTGTTATTGTGACTTTGAAGCCACTTCATAGGTGTGTTGGAGAGATCACAAAGGTCTTTTCATAGATTCTCAATGGAACCTGTTATTTGAATCTCTAGAAAACTGGAACTGCATCAGTTTCCTAAGACTACATAGATGTTAAATACAGAGGAGAAGAGACTATTAAGTTCATATACTTAAAAGAAGAAACAATGTGATATCCTAGTGATTTTCTTGTCCAAAAGTCATAAATATTAGGGTTCTTCAAACCTGCACAAAGGACCTCATTTTAGTCATGCTTTGTAAACTTCTTGGATGAAGATCCAAAAAGGTTAATATATTATTTAGTTAGCCTGCTAAATCAGACTGTCTCATTTAGCTATAGGGCAAAGGACCATGTAAAGGAGGGAGAAAAATCTGCTCAATTCAGTATTCCTACTAACTGTAAGGAGTAAAGTTAAAATGGTATCATAAAACATAATCACTGTCTGCTGGTTTAACTATTTCTCAAGTTCATTATATTTCTGGTTCAATTAAAAAGGCTTTAAGAATCAAGTTCTATCTTCTATACACATTCTCTTTCCATGGAAAAATAATCGAATTTTGGCTTTTTAGTGTATTACAGAATTTTAGATATTGTTTACACCAATGAGAATGTCAGGGTACAATATAAAACGTACAGAACTCGCCATTGCTTCCCAGAACTAGTCTCCCTGGTCTCTGGGTTCAGAAGCAGCAGAAATGATATCTAGACTTAATGACAGTAGTAAGGCACAAATAGATGAACACAGTAAATATGAAAGATGTGCGTAATTATTTCAACTTTAGACTCCAGCTATAAGTCGTAGCATTTCCCATAGTTCTTGGCTCTCATCATCCTTCATCCATTCAAGACATACACAGTAATTAATGAGTCACTTAATAATGAGGGATATATCCTGAGATACGTGTTGCTAGGTAATTCTGTCATTGTATGAACATCATCGAGTGTAATGACACAAACCTAGATGATACCTATTACACACCTAGGCTATATGGTGTAGCCTACTGTTCCTAGGCTACAAACCTGATGTTGCTGTATGGAATACTGTAGATAACTGTAAAACAATAATAGGTATCTGTGTATCTACTCATAGAAAAGGTACAGTAAAAATATGGCATAAAAGATAAAAACGGTATACCTCTATAGGCCATTTACCATGAATGGAGCTCGCAGGACTGGAAGTTGCCCTGGGTGATTCATTGAGTGAGTGGTGAGTGAATGTGAAGGTCTAGGACATTACTGTACACTACTATAAACTTTTAAAAATACTGCACATATTGGCTACACTAGATGTATTAAAAATATGTTTAATTCTTCAATGATAAATTAACCTTAGCTTACTGTAACATTTTTACTTTACATACTATTTAATTTTTAAACTTTTGACTCTTTTGTAATAACACAGCTTAAAAACAAATTGTAGAGCTAAACAAAAATATTTTCTTTCTTTATATCCTTATCTTATAAGCTTTTTGCTATTAATTTCTTCTTTTTTTACTTTCTAAGCTTTTTGTTAAAAACTAAGATGTGAACACACACATTAGCCTAGGCCAACACAGGGTCAGAATCATCAATATCATTGGCTTCCACCTCCATATTTTGTCCCACCACATGGTCTTCAGGGGCAATAATATACATGGACCTGTCATTTCCTATGATAACGATGCCTTCTTCCGTTATATCTCCTGAAGGATCTGCCTGAGCTTGTTTTACCGTTAACTACTTTTTTTTAACAAATAGAAGGAGTACACTCTAAAATAATAAATGTATAGCACAGTAATACATAAACCAGTAATAGAGTCATTTATTATTATTAGCAAGTATTATGTATTATACATAATACAACTGTATTTACTATACTTTTTTTTTTTTGAGACAGAGTCTCACTCTGTTACCCAGGCTAGAGTGCAGTGGCACAATCTCAGCTCATCATAATCTCCAGCTCTCGGGTTCAAGCAATTCTTGTGCCTGAACCTCCCAAGTAGCTGGGATTGCAGACATGTGCCACTATGCCCAGCTAATTTTTGTATTTTTAGTAGAGATGGAGTTTCCATGTTAGCCAGGCTGGTCTTGAACTCCTGGTCTTAAGCAGTTCACCTGCCTCGGCCTCCCAAAGTGCTGGGATTATAAGCGTGAACCACCATGCTCAGCCTGTATGTGCTATACTATTATATTACTGGCAACACAGGTTTGTTTACACCAGCATCACCATAAACGCGTGAATAACACATTAAGCTATGACATTAGGACAGCTATGACGTTACTAGACAATAGGAATTTTATGGGACCACCATTGTATATGTGGTCTATCACTGACCCAAAATGTCATTTCATGATGCATGAATGCATATGGCATACTCACTGTGGACCAAGCTTTAGCCACTAGGTAATAAGGACACAAAAAAGCTAAGATACACATCTTGTCTATTCTTGGAATTTGTAATTCAGTTGGTAAATAACTATAATACTTAACAAGTGGATGTACAAATGTTAAGGAAACAGATACGCATTAAATCTTTTGGAGGAGTCTGAAAGCCTTCATTCAGGGTAATATGAATCTAATCAAAGTATAAAAGAATTGGTAAACCTTACAGATTGACAGAAGGAGGAAAATATTTGGGTCAAAAGAAATAGCATGAAGAAAGCCATGGAAAGGTAAAACAACCCAGACATTTGGGGGAACAGTATGAAAGGCAGGAGTGACAGAAAGTGACATTAGTAACATAAATTGAGGCCAGTGTCTCAGATTAGAGTGCTCTGACACCCATCCCCTCTTTAAATGATATCCCATGTAATACTTTCTTAAATCACTAAGTACTTTTCCTTTAAGCACTTAAAATGCCTGTTTTGCCCACCACACAGCCACTGGCATAGTTCCTGGCACACAGTAGATGTTCAATAAATACTTTTTGGATGCTAAATATTGTAGAAGGCAGTGGGAAACCACTCAGGATTTTACACATAGAAACTGTATGATGAGACTGAGCAGAGGGAATTTCGAGAGGTTTACCATGAACATAATGTGGAAAATGAACTGAAGGAGAAGCTGAGAAGAGGAGAGTAGAAGCCGTTGCAGTGACCCAGGCAAGAGATGACAGGGGCTGAGAAAACAGTCCTGTAGATTCATTAGAACTTGCTTTGGGAAGCAAAATTCTCAGGTCTTTTGACTCACTAAATCTGGGCTGTGAGGGAAGAAGGAAGGGATTCTAGGACAACTTTGAGATTTGTAGCTTGTACACTGAGGAGACTGCTACCATTCTCAGAAATGGGGGAAACACAATGTGAAACTACAAACTTGGAAACAGGCTTATTTGGGGGCAGATGGAGGTATCTAGGAAGTAGGAGTAGACATATGTTTTAGCTGAAAGTCAGATCTGGTTTGGAAAGTCAGTGCATCATGGTGAAAATCACAGGCATAAATGGGGTCAGTATGTGGAAGAGATATCTGTACTCCCATGTTCACTGAAGCAATAACCAAGATAGAAAATCAACCTAAGTTTCCATAATGTATGAGTGGATAAAGAAAATGCTATATATATACACAATGAAATACTAAACAGCCTTCAAAACAGAAAATTCTGTCATTTAAGACAATATGGATAAACCTAGGGAATGCTATGCTAAGTGAAATTAGCCAGGCACAGAAAGACAAATACTATATGATTTATGTGAAAACTAAAAGCTTGTCAAACTTGTTAAAAACTAAGACACAAACGCACACATTAGCCTAGGCCAACACAGGGTCAGAATCATCAATACCATTGGCTTCTACCCCCATATTTTGTTCCACCAGATGGTCTTCAGGGGCAGTAACATACATGGAGCTATCATCGCCTATGATAACAACAGAAGCAGACAATAAAATGGTGATTACTGGAGGCTGCTTGTGGGAGTTAGGGGATGCAGAGAAGGGAGATGATGTTCATCAAAGGTGAAAATTTCCAGTGAGACAAGAGAAATACATTTTAGTGATCTGTTGTACAGCATGGTGACCACGATTAATAATGTATATTTCAAAATGCTAAAAGGGGAGATTTTAAATGTTCTCACCAGTTTAAAAAAAAAAAAGTAAGTAGGTGAGCTGATGAATATGTTAATTAGCTTGATTTAATCTTTCTACAATGTGTACATATATCAAATATCACACTGTATCCCATAAGTATATATATTTTGTCAATTAAAAGATTAAAAAGGAAAAAGAAAAAAAAAGGTATACGATTACAATCCTACTCTGCCCCAGAGTGCAATGTGTTTTTAAAAATAAGCCTTTAAATAGAATATAAAATATCATAAGGAAGGTGTAAAATCATAAGCAAAGAGCTTAACAAATTTTCACAAAGTTGAGGAGAGCTGTGTAACCCTACCACTCAGATCAAGAAGCAGATCATTACCAGAGCCTCTGAAACATACCTTTTATCATCAAAGACATTTGCTGCCACAATCATGTTGGTGGCTTAGAAACTTGGTATCTTCACCTGTAAATATTATCTTCAAATAGAATTCTCCATGAAGGAGAACCACAGAGGTGATCTGAATAATCATTTGTTAAATCACCTCCAAATGTCTACCTAAAAGATCTGATTCTGATACTCTACATATTCTGCTATTTTGAATTTTCTCAAAAAAAATTCAAAAGCAAATTCCTCTAAAGTCACCACAAAACAGATGAATTCCTTAAGGAATGAACATCAGACTAAAGGCCTAGCCAAATGATTCCAGAAGAAAGACCCCAAAGCTCAGTGCAGTCACATGTCATAGGCCCAGTATGCAGTGTCCAGCACAGATGGCAGAACCCAGGGTCACATCTGTACTCACCATTGCTGGCAAAACAAAGGGCTACACAGGAGCTGTTGCAGATGGAAAGACTTAAGGACAGGCAGGTGTGGGAGGTGCCAGTGCCAGGTGTGAGTGCAGGAGCCAATGACTAACACCATTGCAAGGCTCCCAGGTTCACTGCATGGTGCCAGGCAGCACTGCTCACAGAACATGGCCAAAGAACAGCTGAAGGTAAAGTGAGCACCAAAGTGGCAGCACCCCCAGCAAGTAGTGCCCACCTAAGTCTAGGAAAACAAAATCGTGTTCAGAAAAATGCTTTCCAAAGTGATCACTCAAATATTCCTTTCTGAAGTCCTAACAGAAGTGTTATCAATGCTCAGAACTGGGCTGCCTAATGGGAAAAGTCCCCATGGGGGTTTTTGACTCATAAACCTATTCAGCTTCATATGTTCATAATCATTTGTGTAAAGAAGAAAAAACCTCCGAGCACTAATTAGAAAGATAGAGCTGTTGTGTTTTCCTCCTGATCACCTTATCTTCTTTATTCAGTTCTTGAAGACTCAGCTATTAAAAGAAATTAAGTAATTCATCAAGCCCATTTCAATTACCTGCTGCTGATAACATCAGATTACAATTAGCATCTACAAATGAACCAAGTGCCAACTGCCAAGCTGAAACATAAGCTAATTTACTGCTAGACTCTGCCTGCTGGAGACACAACTCTAGGACCTGGCAGCAAGCATCCACTTCATTATTCCAGCAACAGTTTTGCAGCCTCTCTTGCCACAGTCCAAAGTGCAGCTCTGACCAAGATTTACTGCCCCGTCTGCCTCTGCTCACATGTTTACAGATGCACTGTATCTATAAGCAAATCACAGCTCCTTTTAAATAGCAATGTCTAGACAAGCTAGGTGACAAATCTTGACCTAAAGGAGAGAATAAATATTATTAATATGTATTAGGCACTGATAGGTGTGGGGCACAGCACAGGATGTGCATGTCATAACCTTAATGAGGGTGTGAATCATTTTCTGCGAGGCCTCTGGTGCTTGATCAGAAAAATCTCCTGCTTTGGTTGATGCTCTCCATTTCTCATTTCTCCTTTTACATGGGGAAAGGACACTCATGTTCCTTTCTTTCGGATGTCTAGAAAAATCTGTTTCAGGGCCTGGGACATCTCAATTTTTTACATTTGTATTTCCCCCTTTAACGACCCTTAATTGGAACTGCTTTAGATGAAAAGCTGAGGTGTATGGTTTGACTTCCTAACACCTGGTTAGTGTATTGACTACCTATGTTAGAATCATTTTACCTATAAATCTAGGCCTTTTTCCATGGAAAGATTTCGTAAAATATTGTCAGGTTTCCGTATTTACATAGAAAGAAAATCCAATGTATAACAATTTAAATGTAAAAAACATTAAATTGCTATACTGCTATCTATCTGACCAAGGTCCTATGAAAACTCTGGATACTAAAGCTTGAATAACCTTCTCTGGTTAGCAATACTCTGTGCATACTGCCACACATAGTTGCTTAGAAAAGCTAGATTGTTCACAACTCCACTGGGAGAAGACAAGTGGAAGCTTTGCACTTGGAACTTTTCTGGGTTCTGCCCCATGTGCCTCTTCCCATGGCTGATTTTAATCATATCCTTTTACTGTAGTAAACTTTCACCATGTATAACAGCTTTCAGTGAGTACTATGAGTCCTTTAAGTGAATTATCAAACCTGAGGTCTGGGGGGACCCCTGAACATGCAATGATGTCAGAAGTGAGCATGATCTTGGAAAATCCCAAATTCTGCATCACTGGATGGGTTTAACAGCAGATTGGAGACGACAGAAGAGTTAATAAAAATAGATTAACACTGTAATCCCAGCACTTTGGGAGGCCAAGACAGGTGGATCACAAGGTCAAGAGATCAAGACCATCCTGGTCAACATGGTGAAACCCCGTCTCTACTAAAAATACAAAAAATTAGCTGGGCATGGTGGCATGTGCCTGTAATCCCAGCTACTCAGGAGGCTGAGGCAGGAGAATTGCCTGAACCCAGGAGGAGGTTGCAGTGAGCCGAGATCGCGCCATTACACTCCAGCCTGGGTAACAAGAGCAAAACTCCATCTTAAAAAAAAAAAAAAAAGATTAACAGAAAATTTCAAACTGAAGAATACAGAGAAAAAATATTTTAAAAATTAAGAGAATGTCAGTATCATATAGGACAATAGCAAATGATAAAAATGCATGTGTAAACTCATACAGGAGAGAAATTTGGGCCGGAAAAAAAATTTTTAAAAAATAGGTAAAAATTCCGTAAGTTTACTTGTATATATATATATATATATATATATAGATTCAAAAGCTGAAAGAACCAGAGGAAGAAGAAAATACAAAGAAAGCCACATTGAGGCATACTATAGTCAAACTACTGAAAAATCAAAGTTAGAGAAAAATCTTGAAAGCAATCAAGAAAAACTGGCACCTAACATACAGAATATTAATACCCATTGAGTCTAATCAGAAGTAATGGAGGCCAAAAAACAGAGGAATGACACCTTTAAAGTGCTGAAAGAAAGAAAAAAAAGCCCTACCAACCTAGAATTCTACATCCAGCAAACATATCTTTCAAGAATAAAGGTGAAACAAAGACATCTTAAGCAAAAATTTAGAGAATCAATCACTGGCAGATGAGCACCACAAAGAATGCTACATGAAGCTCCTCAGGCTAAAGAGAAATGATACCAGCTGGAAACTCAGATCTTTAGGAATGAAATGGATAGATATAAAACATTATTTTTCCTCTCAATTCTTTAAAATCAGTATCTAAAACAAAACATAAATGTATGGTGGAGTTTAAAGTACATGAAGTAGCATAAAGTACACAGTATGGGGAGTAAGTGAACTTACAAGGTCTATAGGAAGTACTATGATTACCTTAGACTACAAAAAATTAAGAATATATGATTATTTTCACTATCTAATTAGAGAAAAGGGGGTTAAAATGGTACAAAGAGGTAGAGTTAAAAAGTAAATAGAGAAAATAAAATCTAAAAGATTAATCATAGAATATAGGAAAGGAAGGGCAAAAGAACAAATATAAATGAAACACACAGAAAACCAACAGTAAAATGATGGACCCAGCCAGGCACAGGGGCTCACACCTGTAATCAGTTTGGAAAGCTGAGGCAGGCAAACCACGAGGTCAGGAGTTCAAGACCAGTCTGTCTCTTCTAAAAATACAAAAAATTAGCTGGGCATAGTGGCAGGTACCTGTAATCCCAGGGAGGCTGAGGTAGGAGAATTGCTTGAACCTCGAAGACAGAAGTAGCAGTGAGCTGAGATCGCATCACTACACTCCGGCCCTGGCAACAGAGTAAGACTCTGTCTCAAAAAAAAAAAAAAAAAAAAAAAAAAAAGATGGATCTAAATCCAGCAATAATTACATTAAATATTAAATGGGAAAGATTATCTAATTAAAAGGCTATAATTACGAAAATCAATAAAAAGTAAGGCCTAACTAAATGTTGTCCACGGTTGGATAAAAAGAACTTTAAATAAAAATATAGAGAATAAAACGTAAACAAAGAGAAAAAGGTAGCCACAGAAACAGAAAGCATAAAAAGGTGGAAATGGGTATAACTGTATGAGATAAGGTAGACTGCAAGACAAAAGGATATTACTCACGATAAAGAGATAAGTTTCATAATGATAAAAGGGCCAATTTGTCAGAAAGACAAAATAATCATAAATGAATATGCATCCAATGAGAAAGCTTTAAAATACATCAAGCAAAATTTCACAGAATTAAAGGGGAAGTAAACAAATCCACAATAAAATGTAGAGTTAAGCAAGCCCTTTTTTAGCAACTGATGGAACACATAGACCAAAACAAAATTAAAAAAATCAATAAAGACAAAGATGATCTGAACAACACCATCAACTATCTTGACCTCACTGACATCTATAGAGAACTATACCTACTGAAATTGCACAGAGTATATTCTCTGATCGCAATAAAATTTAATCGCTATCAAGTATCTTTAAAAAACTCCAAATATTTTTATATTAAACACTTCATGGGACAAAGAGAAATCACAAATCAACTCAGAAGATTTTAAAAACTCAACAAAAGTGAACATAATACTTAAAAAATTATGGAATGCAGGTCAAGCAGTGTTTAGAGAAAATTTTCTATCTGTAAATGCTTGTATTATAAAATACAAAGAATCACTGAGTGTAGTGGCTCATGCCTGTCATCCCAACACTTTGGGAGGCCAAGGTGGGAGGATTATTTGAGGCCAGGAATTCGAGACTAGCCTGAGGAACATAGCAAGGCTTCATTGGAACAACAAAAACAACAAATGACAATCAGCTGGGCATGGTGGCTGATGCCCACCATGGGCAGGTCACTTGAGCCCAAAAGTTTCAGACGAGCTTGGGCAGCATAGTGAGACCCTGTCTCTATAAAGAAAGAAAGAAAGAAATTAGCTGGTCAAGATGGCACACACTGTGCCTATGGTTATAGCTACTTGGGAGGCTCAGGTGGGAGGATCACTTTTGCCCAGGAGTTTGAGGCTGCAGTGAGCCATGATTGTGCCACTGAACTCCAGCCAAGGTAGTAGATGGATACCCTGTCTCAAGAAGAAAGAAAAGAAAGAGAAAGGGAGGGAGGGGAAGGAAAAAGGAAGGAAGGGAGGGAGGGAGGGAGGGAGGGAGGGAGGGAGGGAGGGAGGCAGGCTAAGTTTTACATTCTGTGCTGCTCATATATGATATGCATAGCAATAAGGTCACCTTCTCCTTGTCCTCTTCCCATCCTGAATCCCTATGGGCAAAGAACCAACCACGTGGCTCCAGGCACAGGGATAAGTTTAGTCCATACTTCCAAACACATCTGTACCTTCCATTCATTATGTACCCACATCTGTTTGAATACAGGGATAAAATAATATCTTCTAAAACATTGGCAGTTACCAATTACTTGTTGTCTCTTACCACTACATATAAATTCCGTCAAATTATAAATGTTTTAATTGTAACCAAGTACTATCAAAAGTGACTGTAATCTATCATCTTTAGATCTTTCACAAAAATAATCATGCATTATATTAAATCTATCAATATTATTTTTTGAATACACATAATTTTGAGGAAAAATGCATTTCCTGTGGGGTTAATTCACCAAGTAAAGAAATCCCTGTAAGCAAAAATCCTTTCACATTCTCATCCACTGATGACTGCTTAGCAGCTTCTCTTTCATTTAAACCAAACATAGCCTACATCATCATTTCATGCCTTTTCTCTCTAATTAGATAAATCTGATTGCTCTTTTTTCTCTACAGATTAAAAGGTTGGGATGTTTTGTTTTTCCAGTATTTCAGAATTCTAATCCTCAGAGCCCTATGATGACAGGAAGAACTGTGTGATTTAGAGAAAGCAGGCTCCAAGGAAATACAGCTAAAGAAAGAGACCAGGCACCACGGTGGCTCATGCCTGTAACTGTAGCACTTTGTAAGGCCAAGGTGGGAGGATCACTTGAGCCCAGGAGATTGAGACCAGCCTGGGCAACATAAGAAGATCCCTGTCTCTACATGAAATCAAAAAAATAGCCAGGTGTGGTGGCATGTGCCTGTCATCCCAGATACTTGGGAGGCTGAGGTGGGAAGATCACTGCAGTAAGCTGTGGTTGTGCCACACCATCCTCAGTGTGTGTAATCTATCCTTAGTGACAGATGAAGACCCTGTCTCAAAAAGACAAGACAAGAGCACACACAATAAGGATATTCTTTTAAATATAAACACATAGATTCCTATAAAAAATAGTGGTCTACTCCAGCTATTTCCAGCTCATGACATTGACCTGGGCTCTTGTAAGCAACCCTGTTCTTACCTAGATTGGAGGATGCTCGCCCTTCTGCAGCCCGGTCCTTGAGATCCTCAGCAATACCCAGCTGCTGCTCATGGTACTGTTTAGCCCTCTCCAAATCCTGCATGCACCTGGCAGCATGGCCTAGTCCAGCATAGGCTCGCATCTCAATGGCCTTTTCCATCAACTCCTGTGCCAGCTCCAGGACATAGTTGTGGTAAGACATGGCCTTGTCAAAGTTCCTCCGGTAGTGATAGGCACTGCCCAGGTTGCTGTAAGCCCGGGCCTCTTCTCGCTTGTTCCCCAGGTCCTTGGCTATCTTCAGATGCTGCTCATGGCACTGCACAGCATTCTCAAAGTCACCCATGGCAATATACACAGCTCCCATGTTGCCAAGTTCTCGGGCTTCAGAAAGTTCATCTTTGGATTGCTTGGCAAGAAGAACACACTGTTTGTGACTGGCCAGTGCATTGGGGTAGTCTCCAATGGCTGTGTACACATGGCCCAGACTGCTCAAGGCTGATGAAGCTGCCTGGAGAGAAAAGGATAATGTGGAGGAATGAAAACACATCAGAATGGTTTTGGTATGTTTTGGCAAATAAAATTTTTCAGGTTGCTTGTAACTATCCAATCCAATTCCTAATGGTACTTCTGTCAGTTTTCCACACCTATACAGAATTGATAAAGAACACATCCAAACAGCAAGTTTCTAATAAGACAATGGTGCTTTAATCAGTAACTTTCTATACCTAATCTCATAGAAACAAGTTGCATTACACATAACCTTCATTTTAAACACTTGACATTTATAATATTAATTATGATATTACATCTCTGTTAATACTTAACCTCTGTGGTATGAGAAAATGTTTAAGAAAATTGAAATTAATTACTACATATAACAGATTATAGGAAAGTCATAGGAGAAATCCATGCTTGGCTTTTTACACCCCTGGGTATTTCTCTATTCTTGTCTTCTTCCACAGTAAACGGATATATTAATGGTAAGAGAGATGTTTACCATGATGACTAATGATTCTGTGACCCAAAGTTCACTGGAGAGGGTCCTGCTCTCTTTTCTTTGTTCCTTCAAGGTAACTTCACCACTGTTGGTTACTGTGGAGGGCTTATATTTAAATGAGTCTCAGAGATTAAAAAAAAAAACAGGTGAGTTACAATATACTGTACCTCTGAGTGGGATGGTCTCCATTAAGCCTCACCCCCACTTCTCAGGCTCACACTAGCTTTTCAAGCATCTCTTTTCTTGCCTAGAAGTGCTTCTAACTCCAGCCTCTCTGTGCAGAGAGATGACATCTTCCTAGTTCTCCTCTCACATTGCTTGCCACTCATTCATTTTTGGTAGTTTTTTTTTTTTTTTTGGTCCAAGAAAAAGTACACAAACCCTTTTTGTCTTAAAGGTTTTAATGAAACTAACCCTATGCTGGTATAGTAAACCACAAAGGGACAACAAAAGCAGGGGAGATGTTACATGGTTTCTAAAATCTTAACAAATACTTGCAGTCTTAGATTCTAGTCTTTGGTTTCTAATTTCTTTGTAGATATAAAAGGGAAGTTATACTGGGATTTTTCTGTCCTTCTTTTTATCCTACAAGTTGGAAGCTTGCCTACCCTTTCTTTCCTTTATCACCTGCCTATGGCTAGAGCCATGTGGCTGCCTTTCTTCATGATGCTCCCTCTTAGTAACATGAGCATGCGATCCTGCCAGAACAAAGGGTGTACTCTGTTACACATAGGCAAGTAATTTTCCTAAGGGCCTCCCAGCTAGGAAATAACAATGAGGGGACACGGCCCCTCCTGGAGTAAGGGCATTTCTTTATGAGACCTGTTCTATGTCTGTGCACTTCAGAACACTTTTATTAATATTTTACAGATATGAGTGATTTTCTACCCTATTTTCTTTGTCTGTAAAATAGCAGCTCTTGATCAAAATAACTGAGGAAACTTTTTTTATGGTGCTCGCAAATAGTGTATTTGCAAAAAAAAAAAAAAAAACAAGTCCATATTGTTTTAAGTTGCTTTTATCATTTCACAGATGTTCTAACAAAAAGATTTAGAAAACAGAGAGAAAATAAATAATTCGAAATTTGTTTTTCTGGTTTTTTTTCTGAGTGGTGGAGGCAGAAACAATTCCACGCAAGTCACAATGCTGCAGCAATGTGCTTCCGGCAGAAGCAGCAATGAAGTCACCAAAAGCATGTCACTTGGACATGTGTAAAGGCCTCAGGTTCCTACTTTGTGAGCCTCTTTGGGACTGAGGTTAGGACTTCGTGTCAACACATTGTACATAGGACTTTCTATTGCTCCCACCTCCACCCACCCCCCATCCCCCAAAGCTCCTTTTCTCCTTTGCTGCAGGCCCAGAGACTCGGTCTCTTTCCTCTACTTGAGTAGTTGGCCCTCCCCACCTTATTCTTTGTGGGTTCTTCTCCACCCAGGCCTGGCTAGGGAGGACACAACCCACTCCCGTCCAGAACTCTTTGTTACCCTCAAAGCAAAACATACAGGCTCTTTGACTATGGAGCTAGTGTAGTTTAGAATCAGATACACCTTGTTCAGAACTGCACTGCCCTTTACTAGCTCTGAGAGCTTTAGCAACTTAACTTCTCTGATCCTTGCTTTTCCAGACATTTTTAGGCCCAAGCAGCAAGCCAGAAACAGAGTATTTTCAAACCTAGCTATGAGCCCCTGTCAAATATGTAAACCATAAATAATTCACTAGATAATTCCAAATAGTAGATCTGGTTGAGGCAATGAGCCTTTGAACACTGCATGGGATGGATTTATAAGTCTCGGGGCAGGCACAACACCCCAGGCATCGCTGTTCTCAGGAACTTCTGGTTTATGGCAACTCCAAATGATAGCCCTGGGATCTTCTGCTTCTGGTTCTTCATTTCTCTAAATGCCAGGGAGACATAGGAGCTGCTTACTAAAGCTCTCTGAACATAAGGAAAGGAATATTTAGGAATTTCCCCTCCGGGGTGTGGGAGAAAAAGGGAAAGAATATTACATTGGCTTTTTCCTGGCATCCTCCAGTTACCAGGCAGTGCTGTGAGACTAGGACTCTTCATGACGGGTGTCCTGGAAGTCAGTATCTCTAGAAAGAATGTAATGTATAAAGCACATATCATAGCCTCTGAAATTAGAGAGGCAGGTTGGTATAATACAATAATGGAATAGGATTTAGTATCAGAGGCCCTGGCTATGTAACACTAATAGGTCGTTCACTTCTTCACTCCTGTTTTCTTTATATGTAAAATGTTGCTAAGACAATACTGTACATACTTCAGAGGGCTGGGATGGCATCAGATGAAGCAGGGCATGTGAGTGCCTTCAGTAAACTATAAAGTGCTCTGTGAATGCATCAGTAAGGTGTGGATGTTTTACGACTGCAAGCTGCCTTTTCTGTTACCAAGCAAAAGCTAGTAATGGCAACTGAAAACATCAATCATTATGACCAAACATCTATATTCCTATCAGTTGCTACAGGAAATAAAGTCCAGTGTTTTACAGCCCCTGGGCAAATAACATGTGATGATATTTATCAGCTAAGTGAATTACAAATTAATCACTTGTCTTTGTTCCTGTTCCTGTAGAATAAGCTTAGATCTGAAACATGGTTTCAGGCTGTTAACAAGAATCTGAAGACCCACTATCTATGGGGAATCATAGGCCCCACCTCAAGCAGATGCTGCATTTGCCACTGAGGTTCATGCTGCCTTTGTATATTAATCTCTTTGAGATTTCTGTGCTAGAATAGCAGCAGCTGCTTCCCACAGTGGAAACATTCTGGAACATCTGTATTTGAATACTAAAATGCATACAAACAGTTATGCTAACAAACTATCTGGTTGGAATAAGACAACACTTTTCTCTTTCTACAAGATATAAATTACTCATGTTCTTGCCAAAGTATAATTTCCAGCTGCAGATTTAGGCACATAGGAGTCAGTCACCTCTTGCTCTGTGACCTGAATATTTGCAGAAGAATTGCATCTGACAAGTTAGTTTCATGGGACATAAAGCTAGAGTAAGAAATTTGTTCCCATTTCTTCAAACCACCTTTAAAGGTTTTTAGTTTGAGAAATAAAGTTTAAACTACCCAAACTATAACCACATCGATGACACTACCATTAAATATTATGCTGAAGATTTAAACATGTTTTCCTTCCATCTAGCAAGTTTTTCCCTTACCATATGTATTTTTCATAAGGGTTATATCTTGTGGGAGGATTACATGCCCATACTGTCATACAGAGAATATTCAATATAATTGCTGATTGATTCACTGCATGTCACTGGAAAAATGGGAAACGTACCTGAAGCTAGTACCAGAAATATTATATTTCTTTTTTACTGCCCAAGTCCATGTGCTCCATGTACTATCTGCCAGTTCAGTGCCCATAAACCCAAAGTCTAGATTAACTACCTACAACCCAATAGGCAGAGATACATAGAAGAATAAAGATATACTCTGGAATTAGGCATGCACAAATTCTGATAACACACATTTGTAACATACTTGAGACTTAGTTTACTCATCTGTAAAATGGAAATACTGATATCTCACAGATCCTTTACAAGTACTAAATAACACAGTATTTATAATGACCTTAATTCAGAACCCAGCAATAAGATGCTCAAATCATGCCACTGTACTCCCAGTCTGGAAGACAGAGCAAAATCCCATCTCTTAAGGGAAAGAAAAGAAAGAAATCCACTCTTTACTTAGGGACATTTTAGAATCCAACACATATCTAATACATAATCCAACACATATACAATTAGGTGTATATCCAACACATAATCTTGGTAAATGCACTATACTTCCAGCAGTAAAAGTTTAGGTAGGCATTGGAGTGTTTGGGGTCTGTTGGTTGGTTCCTTTGTTCATTCATTTTTGCATTCAAGAAAATTATCTAGGTCTAGAAATAAATTGATGTACCTATAGCCAACTGATTTTTGGCAAAGTTGCCAAGAACATACATTGGAGAAAAAGGTAGTAGTCTCTTAAAAAAAAAGTGCTGGGAAGTTTGAATATTTACATGTGGAAAGATGAGACTAGACTCCTTCTCTCACCATATACAAAAATCGAACAGATTTAATACATTCAAAAACAGATAAAAGGAGTTGCTGGCAAGATGGCTGAATAGGAACAGCTCCGAGTCTGCAGCTCCTAGCGAGATCAATGCAGAAGGCGAGTGATTTCTGCATTTCCAACTGAGGTACCCAGCTCATCTCACTGGGAGTGGTTAGACAGTGGGTGCAGCCCATGGAGGGTGACCAGAAGCAGGGTGGGGCATCGCCTCACCCAGGAAGTGCAAGGGGTCAGGGAACTGCCTCCCCTAGCCAAGGGAAGTCATGAGGGACTATGCTGTGAGGAAAGGTGCACTCTGGCCCGGACACTACACTTTTCCCACGGTCTTTGCAACCCACAGACCAGGAGATTCCCCTGATTGCCTACGTCACCAGGGCCCAGAGTTTCAAGCACAAAACTAAGTGGCTGTTTGGGCAGACACTGAGGTAGCTGCAGGAGTATTTTTTTTTATACCCCAATGGTGCCTGGAGCACCAATGAGACAGAACTGTTTACTCCCCAGAAAGGGGGCTGAAGCCAGGAAGCCAAGTGGTCTAGTTCAGCAGATCCCATACCTACGGAGCCCAGCAAGCTAAGATCCACTGGCTTGAAATTGTTGCTGCCAGCACAGCAGTCTGAAGTCAACCTGGGACAGTCGAGCTTGGTGGGGGTAGGGGCATCCACATCCACCATTATCAAGGCTTAAGTAGGTTAGGCGGTTTTCCCCTCACAGTGTAAACAAAGTTGCTGGGGAGTTTGAACTGTGAAGAGCCCACCACAGTTCTGCAGTCGCTGTAGCCAGACTGCCTGCCTACATTCCTCCTCCCTGGGCATGGCATCTCTGAAAGGAAGGCAGCAGCCCCAGTAAGGAGCTTATAGATCAAACTCCCATTCCCTGAGACAGAGCACCTGGGGGAAGGAGCAGCTGTGGGTGCAGCTTCAGCAGACTTAAATGTTTCTGCCTGCCAGCTCTGAAGAGAGCAGCGGATCTCCTAGCACAGCTCTTGAGCTCTGCTAAGGGAGAGACTGCCACCTCAAGTGGGTCTCTGATGTCAGTGCCTCCTGACTGGGACTCATCTCCCAGTAGGAGTTGACAGACACCTCATACAGGAGAGCTCTGGCTGGCATGTGGCAGGTGCCCCTCTGGGACAAAAATTCCAGAGGAAGAAACAGGCAGCAATCTTTGCTCTTCTGCAGCCTCTGCTGGTGATACAGGCAAACAAGGTCTGGACTGGATCTTCAGCAAACTCCAGCAGACCTGAAGCAGAGGGCCTGACTGTTTGAAGAGAAACTAATAAACAGAAAGGAAAAATATCAACATCAACAAAAAGGACGTCCACACAGAAACTTCATCCAAAGTTCACTAACATCAAAGACCAAAGAAAGGTAGATACATCTACAAAGACGAGGAAAAACCAGCACAAAACGGCTAAAATTCCAAAACCCAGAATGCCTCTTCTCCTCCAAAGGAACACAACTCCTCACCAGCAAGGGAACAAAACCAGACAAAGAATGAGTCTAATGAACTGACAGAAGTAGTCTTCAGAAGGTGGGTAATAACAAACTCCTCTGAGCTAAAGGAGCATGTTCTAACCCAATGCAAGGAAGCTAAAAACCTTGAAAAAAGAGGACTCAAGATGGCGCTGTGAGAACAACCCAGGATTAGAGCTCTTCTCGTTGAATCCGCAAACGGTGAGTCAGAGCGGCATTTCCAGACTGATCTTTGTTGCCCACAGAATGGGGAAACTCCCAAGTATAAAAAAGACACGGGACGCCAGGCAGTAGGTCTGCCTGGCGAAGCCGGCAGCCGGGGTGGCGGTGGCCGGCCCTACCCAGCAATCCCCACAGGGCGCGCTTGTCCGGGTGCCCTGTTGAACCGGCAACCTGAGACTTGAGAGGGCTGGACTTGAGACTGAACGAGACTTGGACAGTAGGTCAGCCCAGGGGATTGCAGGGATTGGGATACCCAGTGGGACGAACAAAACCGCGATTTCAAACTATCCCGAGCAGACGGTCCGAGACGCTCTTTGGGGGAGGGGCGTCCACCACTACCAAGGCAACCCGCCCCAACTGAGATACACGCCCACTGCTGACGCAGCCAGCTGTTGCCGAGGCAACCCGTCCCTACTGAGATACATGCCCACTGCTGACACAGCCTACCATTGCTGAGGCAACACGCTACAACGAAGAGACTCCGCCGCAGGGCGTGGCGGAGACCACAGCAGAGCCGGCAGGAACAGCGCGAATCACACAACAGCAGGGCGGAGCCTCGGCAGCCAAACAGTGGCTAGTCTGCCTTCTAGCTGGGCAGGACACCTGATCGGATATCCAAAAATAAAGCCCAAACCCCTCAACACAGAGGATTTGAGGGAAAAAAAAAAGGGTTTTTTAATGAGCTCTGTTGCAGCAGAATAAAACATAGCAGCCTAACAGTCCTGAATGAACAACAGAGTGCACAGCTCAGCAATTAAACCCCTATAAAGTACAAACTGTCTCCTCAAGCAGCTCCCTGACCCCTCTATATCCAAAAGACTGGCATTAGGCAGGCATCATCCTGGGACAAAGAGAGCAGAAAAAGAAACTGGTAGCATCCCTCGCTGTGCCACAGCTACTAGAGGTGCACCCCACACAAGCAGGGTCTGGAGCGGACCTCAGCAGTCGTACAGCGAAGGGGCTAGACTGGTAGAAGGAAAACCAAGCAACAGAAATACTTCATCATCAACATTCTGGGTGTCCACTCAGAGACCCAAACGAAAAGTCAGCAACTACGCAGACGACCAGCGGACAAATCCACAAAGATGGGAAGAAACCAGCGCAAAAAGGAGGAAAACACCCGAAACCAGAACACCTCGCCTCCTAGAAAGGACCAAAACTCCTCACCAGCAAGGGAGCAAAGCTGGACGGAGAATGACTGTGACGAAATGACGGAATTAGACTTCAGAAGATGGATAATGAGAAACTTTTGTGAGCTAAAAGATCATGTATTAAATCAATGCAAAGAAACTAAGAACCTTGAAAAAAGATTTGAAAAAAGATTCGAGGAAATGATAACAAGAATGGATACCTTAGAGAGGAATATGAATGAATTAAAGGAGCTGAAAAACACAATACGAGAACTTCGCGAAGCAAACACAAATTTCAATAGCCGAATTGACCAAGCAGAAGAAAGAATATCTGAGGTCGAAGACCAACTCAATGAAATACAACGAGAAACCAAGCTCAGAGAAAAAAGCGCAAAAAGGAATGAACAAAGTCTCCAAGAAATGTGGGACTATGTGAAAAGACCTAACCTATGTTTGATAGGTGTACCAGAAGGGGACGAAGAGAATGAATCCAAGCTGGAAAATACTCTTCAGGACATCATCCAGGAAAATTTCCCCCACCTAGCAAGACAGGCCAACACTCAATTGCAGGAAATACAGAGAACACCACAAAGATATTCCGCAAGAAGAGCAACCCCAAGGCACATAATCGTCAGATTCAACAGAGTTGAAATAAAGGAGAGAATACTAAGGGCAGCCAGAGAGAAAGGTCGGGTCACCCACAAAGGGAAGCCCATCAGACTCACAGCAGATCTCTCGGCAGAAACACTACAAGCCAGAAGAGAGTGGGGGCCAATATTCAACATTCTTAAAGAAAAGAACTTTCAACCCAGAATTTCATATCCAGCCAAACTGAGCTTCAGAAGTGAAGGAAGAATAAAATCCTTTGCGAACAAGCAAGTACTCAGAGATTTTGTCACCACCAGGCCTGCTTTACAAGAGCTCCTAAAAGAGGCACTACACATAGAAAGGATCAATCAGTACCAGCCATTCCAAAATCACACTGAATGCGAAAGAGCTTCAACATAATGAAGAATCTACAACAACTAACAGGCAAAACAGCCACTTAGAATCAAAATGGCAGTATCAAATTCACACATAACAATATTAACCCTAAATGTAAATGGACTAAATGCACCAATCAAAAGACACAGACTGGCAAATTGGATAAAAATCCAAAACCCATCAGTGTGCTGTATCCAGGAAACCCATCTCACATGCAAGGATACACAAAGGCTCAAAATAAAGGGATGGAGGAAGATTTACCAAGCTAATGGAAAGCAAAAAAAAGCAGGAGTTGCAATTCTCATCTCTGATAAAATAGACTTTAAAGCAACAAAGATCAAAAGAGACAAAGAAGGTCATTACATAATGGTAAAAGGATCGATACAACAAGAAGAGCTAACGATCCTAAACATATATGGACCCAACACAGGAGCACCCAGATACATAAGGCAAGTTCTTAATAACTTACAAAAGGACTTAGACTCCCACACAATAATAGTGGGAGACTTTAACACTCCACTGTCAATACTAGACAGATCAACCAGACAGAAAATCAACAAGGATATCCAGGGCTTGAACTCAGACCTGGAGCAAGCAAACCTGGTGGACATTTACAGAATTCTCCACCCCAAATCCACAGAATACACATTCTTCTCAGCACCACATCACACCTACTCTAAAATTGACCACATAATTGGAAGTAAAGCACTGCTCAACAAATGCAAAACAACTGAAATCATAACAAACAGCCTCTCAGGCCATAGTGCAATCAAGTTAGAACTCAGAATTCAGAAACCAACCCAGAACCGCACAGCTTCATGGAAACTGAACAACTGGCTCTTGAATGTTGACTGGGTAAACAACGAAATGAAGGCAGAAATAAAGAAGTTCTTCGAAACCAATGAGAACGAAGACACAACGTGCCAGAACCTCTGGGACACATTTAAAGCAGTCTCTAGAGGAAAGTATATAGCAATAAGTGCCCATATGAGGAGAATGGAGAGATCCAAAATTGACACCCTATCGTCAAAATTGAAAGAGCTAGAGGAGCAAGATCAAAAAAACTCAAACCCAGCAGAAGACAAGAAATTACTAAGATCAGAGCTGAGCTGAAGGAGATTGAGACATGAAAAACCCTTCAAAAAATCAATAAATCCAAGAGCTGGTTTTTTGAAAAGATCAACAAAATAGACAGACCACTAGCCAGATTGATTAAAAATAAAAGAGAGAACAACCAAATAGATGCAATAAAAAATGATAAAGGGGAAATCACCACAGATTCCACAGAAATTCAAACCATCATCAGAGAATATTACAAACAACTATATGCACATAAACTAGTAAACCTGGAAGAAATGGATAAATTCCTGGACTCCTGTGTCCTCCCAAGCCTAAACCAGGAGGAAGCTGAAACTATGAATAGACCAATAACAAGGTCTGAAGTCGAGGCAGCAATTAAGAGCCTACCACACAAAAAAAGCCCAGGTCCAGACGGGTTCACAGCCGAATTCTACCAGACACACAAGGAGGAGCTGGTACCATTCCTTCTAAAACTATTTCAAACAATCCAAAAAGAGGGAATCCTTCCCAAATCATTTTATGAGACCAACATCATCCTGATACCAAAACCCGGCAGAGACCCAACGAGAAAAGAAAACTTCAGGCCAATATCCATGATGAACATAGATGCAAAAATCTTCAATAAAATATTGGCAAGCCGATTGCAACAGCAAATCAAAAAACTTATTCATCATGATCAAGTAGGATTCATCCCGGGGATGCAAGGCTGGTTCAACATACGCAAGTCTATAAACGTAATTCACCACATAAACGGAACCAAAAACAAAAACCACATGATTATCTCAATTGACGCAGAGAAGGCTTTTGACAAAATTCAACAGCCCTTTATGCTAAAAACCCTCAATAAACTCGGTATCGATGGAACGTATCTCAAAGTAATAAAAGCTATCTATGACAAACCAACAGCCAATATCATACTGAATGGGCAAAAACTGGAAGCATTCCCTTTGAAATCTGGCACTAGACAAGGATGCCCTCTCTCACCACTCCTATTCAATATAGTACTGGAAGTTCTAGCCAGAGCAATCAGGCAAGAAAAAGAAATAAAGGGTATTCAAATAGGAAAGGTGGAAGCCAAATTGTCTCTATTTGCAGACGACATGATAGTATACCTAGAAGACCCCATTGCCTCAGCCCAAAAACTCCTGAAACTGATAAACAACTTCAGCAAAGTCTCAGGATATAAAATCAATGTGCAAAAATCACAAGCATTCGTCTACACCAATAACAGACTTAAAGAAAGCCAAATCAAGAGCGAACTGCCATTCGCAATTGCTACAAAAAGAATAAAATACCTTGAAATACAACTCACAAGGAACGTAAGGGACCTCTTCAAGGAGAACTACAAACCACTGCTCAACGAAATCAGAGAGGACACAAACAGATGGAGAAACATTCCATGTTCATGGTTAGGAAGAATTAATATCGTGAAAATGGCTATACTGCCCAAAGTAATTTACAGAATCAACGCTATCCCCATCAAGCTACCATTGACTTTCTTCACAGAACTGGAAAAAACCACCATGAACTTCATATGGAACAAAAAGAGAGCCCGCATAGCCAAGTCAATTCTAAGCAAAAAGAACACAGCGGGGGGCATCACACTACCAGATTTCAAACTATACTACAAGGCTACAGTAATCAAAACAGCATGGTACTGGTACCAAAACAGAGATATAGACCAATGGAACAAAACAGAGGCACCGGAGGCAACACAACATACATACAACTATACAATCTTTGATAAACCTGACAAAAACAAGCAATGGGGCAAGGATTCCATGTTTAACAAATGGTGTTGGGAAAACTGGCTAGCCATGTGCAGAAAGCAGAAACTGGACCCCTTCCTGACACCTTACACTAAAATTAACTCCAGATGGATTAAAGACTTAAACATAAGACCTGGAACCATAAAAACCCTAGAAGGAAATCTAGGCAAAACTATCCAGGACATAGGAGTAGGCAAGGACTTCATGAACAAAACACCAAAAGCATTGGCAACAAAAGCCAAAATAGACCAATGGGACCTAATGAAACTCCACAGCTTCTGCACGGCAAAAGAAACAGTCACTAGAGTGGATCGGCAACCAACAGAATGGGAAAAAATTTTCGCAGTCTACCCATCTGACAAAGGGCTGATATCCAGAATTTACAAAGAACTCAAGCAGATTTACAGGAAAAAAACAAACAAGCCCATTCAAAAGTGGGCAAAGGATATGAACAGATACTTTACGAAAGAAGACATATATGAGGGCAACAATCATATGAAAAAATGCTCATCGTCACTGGTCATCAGAGAGATGCAAATCAAAACCACATTGAGATACCATCTCACGCCAGTTAGAATGGCGATCATTAAAAAATCTGGAGACAACAGATGCTGGAGAGGATGTGGAGAAAAAGGAACACTTTTACACTGTTGGTGGGAGTGTAAATTAGTTCAACCATTGTGGAAGACAGTGTGGCAATTCCTGAAGGCCTTAGAAATAGAAATTCCATTTGACCCAGCAATCCCATTACTGGGTATATATCCAAAGGACTATAAATCGTTCTACTATAAGGACACATGAACACGAATGTTCATTGCAGCACTGTTTACAATAGCAAAGACCTGGAATCAACCCAAATGCCCATTGATAATAGACTGCATTGGAAAAATGTGGCACATATACACCATGGAATATTATGCAGCAATCAGAAATGATGAGTTTGTGTCGTTTGTAGGGACATGGATGAATCTGGAGAACATCATCCTCAGCAAACTGACACAAGAACAGAAAATGAAACACCGCATATTCTCACTCATAGGTGGGTGATGAAAAATGAGAACACATGGACACAGAAAGGGGAGTACTAAACACTGGGGTCTATTGGGGGGAAAAGGGGAGGGCCGGTGGGAGGGGGAGGTGGGGAGGGATAGCCTGGGGAGAAATGCCAAATGTGGGTGAAGGGGAGAAGAAAAGCAAAGCACACTGCCATGTGTGTACCTATGCAACTGTCTTGCATGCTCTGCTCATGTACCCCAAAACCTATAATCCAATAAAAAATTAAAAAAAAAAAAAAAAAAAAAACCTTGAAAAAAGGTTACAGGAATTATTAACTAGAATAACCAGTTTAGAAAAGAACATAAATGACCTGATGGAGTTGAAAAACACAGCACGAGAACTTCATGAAGCATAAACAAGTATCAATAGCTGGATCAACCAAGCAGAAGAAAAAATATCAGAGACTGAAGATCAGCTTAATGAAATAAAGCATGAAGACAAGATTAGATAAAGAAGAAAAAAAGAAATGAAAACAACCTCCAAGAAATATGGGACTGTATGAAAAGACCAAACCAAACATTTGCCTGGTGTACCTGAAAGTGACAAGGAGAATGGAACCAAGTTGAAAAACACACTTCAGGATACTATCCAGGAGAGTTTCCTCAATCTGGCAAGACAGGTCAACATTCTAATTCAGGAAATACAAGAGAACACCACTAAGATATGCCTCAAGAAGAGCAACCCAAGACACATAATTGTCAGATTCACCAAGTTGAAATGAAAGAAAAAATGTTAAGGATAGCCAGAGAGAAAGGTTGGATTATCTACAAAGGGAAGCCCACCAGACTAACAGCAGATCTCTCTGCAGAAATCCTATAACCCAGAAGAGAGTGGGGGCCAACATTCAACATTCTTAAAGAATTTTCAAACTTGAATTTTATATCCAGCCAAACTAAGCTTCATGAGCAAAGGAAAAACAAAATCCTTTACAGTCAAGCAAATACTGAGAGATTCTGTGACAACCAGGCTTGCCTGAGAAGAACTCTTGAAGCAAGAACTAAACATAGGAAGGAAAAACCGGTACCAGCCACTGCAAAAACATACCAAATTGTAAAGACCATCAATATTAAGAAGAAACTGCATCAACTAATGGGCAAAATAACCAGCTGGCATCATGATGACAGGATCAAATTCACACATAACAATATTAACCTTAAATGTAAATGGGCTAAATGTCCCAATTAAAAGACACAGACTGGCAAATTAAAGGGTCAAAACCCATTGAGATGAAAAGGCTGTGTGAAAGGCTTATTGAGGAAAATTTCCTGAATACCTAATTTCCTAAGTGCCTAAATTAACTGCCTCAACTGCCTTATTTGTTCTTTTCTGCTTCTGCTCACCTGCTTCCTGTTTACTAGCCAAAAAGCCCCCTGTAAAACTGCCATGTTGCCTAAAACCTTGAGTTAACGGTCCTTTGCCCCTAACCTATAAAAGCTGTGTACTGACTTAGGCCAGGGTCCAGACTTTTGGGTAGGAACCCACCTGGACCCACCGGTGTAATAAACTGCAACCCTCTGAGTGCTGTTTGGGTTTCTTGTCAGGTGAAATTCCCCATAACATATGGTTCCCTGATCAGGAAACCCAACCGTGCTGGCCCCTTGAGCCACTGACTTGGGGTCGGAAAGGGCAGACAGCGCATCTGTCGGCAGGGGACCCTGCTGTGCACTTCAACAGGACCTCCATCCCTGGCAGGGGAACTGCTGCTGCTCCAGTGCTGCTGCCCACCAGACTCACAGAAGGGGACGGACTGAACAAGGGAAGACCTCAGACAAGGTAAGGTCCCAGGACCTGACCCTAGGCAGGCCTGTCTACAAATGGAAGGAGAGCCTGATCACCTCCCTTGGTCCCCGTTTGGAGACTGCAGGTAGATTTCCGGGGTTGGGGTGGGAATATTGTAACCTCTGTGTGTATGAGTGAGTGAATGCAGAGCTCAAGGGCTTGCCCTTGAAACTCCAGTCTGTGGCTCCACAGTCCGAGTGGGCTTAACCACTGGTTCCATGACGACCTCAAAAGGCTTAGGACAGTATCAGGCTGAGCTCGATCCGAGTCAGGAGATTGTACTGACCTGCCAATGCTAAGAGGCACCTAAAGTTCCTGCAAGGGACATGGCCAGGTGGGCACCTGAGTGGTCCTTAAGGGGGTACCCCCTCCCTTTGTCTGTCTCATGCCACCAGCCAGAAGGGGGCACACATCATGGGAAAGAGGCAGTCCAAACCCATGGTCCTAGACTGTATGGTCAAGAATTTTAGGAAGGGCTTCTCCGGAGATTGTGGGGTCAAAATTACCCTGGTAAGACTAAAAACTTTCTGTGAGGTGGAATGGCCAACATTTAGTGTTGGCTGGCCATCTCAAAGAACCTTAGATATCCCCACCATTCAGGCTGTTTGGCAAGCCATGATTAGCAGTTCCCGACATCCTAGTCTCTGACAAAACAGAGTTTAAACCAACAAAGATACAAAATAGAAGGGTGGGGAGGGGCATTACATAATGGTAAAGTGATCAACGCAACAAGAAGAGCTAACTATCCTAAATATATATGTGCCCAAAACAGGAGCATCCAGATTCTGAAAGCCAGTTTTTAGAGACCTAAAAGGAGACTTAGACTCTCACACAGTAATAGTGGGTGACTTTAACACCCTACTGTCAATGTTAGATCAAGAAGATAGAAAATCAACAAGAATATTCAGCTGAGAGTAAAATCAAGTTGGAACTCAGCTCTGAACCAAGCAGACCTAAGAGACATCTACAGAACTCTCTACCCCAAATCAACAAAATATAAGTTCTTCTCAGCACCACATCACACTTATTCTAAAATCGACCAGATAATTCAAAGTAAAACACTCCTCAGAAAATGCAAAAGAATGGAAATCATAGCCAACAGTCTCTCAGACCACCATGCAACCAAATTAGAACTCAGGATTAAGAAACTCACTCAAAACTGCACAACTACATGAAAACTTAACAATCTGCTCCTGAATAACAAAATTAAGGCAAAAATAAATAAGTTCTTTGAAACCAATTAGAACAAAGACACAAGGTATCAGAATCTCTGAGACACAGCCAAAGCAGTGTTTAGACAAAAATTTTATAGCATTAAATGCCCATAGGAGAAAGCAAGAAAGATCTAAAATCGACACCCTAACATCATAATTAAAAGAACTAGAGAAGCAAGAGCAAGTAAATTCAAAAGCTAGCAGAAGACAAGAAATAACTAAGATCATAGCAGAACTGAAGGAGATAGAGACACGAAAGACCCTTCAAAAAAATCCATGAATCCAGGAGCTGGTTTTTTGAAAAGATCAACAAAATAGACCATTAGCCAGACTAATTAAGAAGAAAAAAAAAGAAGAATCAAATAGACACAATAAAAAATGATAAAGGGTATATTACAACTGATCCTGAGAAATACAAACTACCATCAGAGAATACTATAAAGATCTCTGCACAAATAGACTAAAAAATCTAGAAGAAATGAATAAATTCCTAGATACATATACCCTCCCAAGACTAAATCAGGAAGAAGTCAAATCCCTGAATAGACCAATAACAAGTTCTGAAATTGAGGCAATAATTAATAGCCTACCAATCAAGAAAACCCCAGGACCAGATGGATTTACAGCCAAATTCTACCAGAGGTACAAAGAGGAGCTTGTACCATTCCTTTGGAAACTATTCCAAACAATAAAAAGAGAGAAAATCCTCCCTAACTCATTTTATGAGGCCAGCATCATCCTAATACCAAAGCCTGGCAGAGACACAACAAAAAAAGAAAATTTCAGGCCAATATCCCTGATAAACATCAATGTGAAAATCCTCAATAAAATACTGGCAAACCAAATCCAGCAGCACATCAAAAAGCTTATCCACCACAATCAAGTTGGCTTCATCTCTGGGATTCAAGGCTGGTTCAACATATGCAAATCAATAAACATAATCTATCACATAAACAGAACCAATGACAAAAACCACATGATTATCTCAATAAATCAGAAAAGGCCTTCAATAAAATCCAACATGCCTTCATGCTACAAACTCTAAACAAACTAGGTATCGATGGAACATATCTCAAAATAATAAGAGCTATTTATGACAAACCTACAGTCAATATCATACTGAATGGGCAAAAACTAAAGGATTCCCTTTGAAAACTTGCAGAAGACAAGGATGCCCTCTCTCACCACGCCTGTTCAACATAGTATTGGAAGTTCTGGCCAGGGCAATTAGAGAACAGAAAGAAATAAAGGACATTCAAATAGCAAGAGAGGAAGTCAAATTGCCTCTGTTTCAGATGACATGATTGTTTATTTAGAAAACCCCATCGTCTCAGCACCAAATCTCCTTAAGCTGATAAGCAACTTCAGCAAAGTCTCAGGATAAAAATCAATGTGCAAAAATCACAAGCATTCCTATACACCAATAATAGACAAACAGAGAGTCAAATCATGAGTGAACTCCCATTCACAATTGCTACAAAGACAATAAAGTATCTAGGAATTCAACTTACAAGGGATGTGAAGGACCTCTTCAAGGAGAACTACAAACCGCTGCTCAAGAAAATAAGAGAACACATTTCAATCTGAGGAAGCTGAAAAAAAAAAGAGAGAGAGAGGACACAAACAAATGGAAAAACATTCCATGCTCATGGACAGGAAGAATCAATATCATGAAAACAGCCATACTGCCCAAAGTAATTTATAGATTCAATGCTATCTCCACCAAACTACCTTTGACTTTCTTGACAGAATTAGAAAAAACTATTTTAAATGTCATACAGAACCAAAAAAGAGCCCGCATAGCCAAGACAATCCTAAGCAAGAAGAACAAAGCTGGAAGCATCATGCTACCTGACTTCAAACTATATTACAAGGCTGCAGTAACCAAAACAGCATGGTACCAGTACAAAAACAGATATACAGACCAATGGAACAAAACAGAGGTCTCAGAAATAACACCACACATCTACAACCATCTGATCTTTGACAAACCTGAAAAAACAAGCAATGAGGAAATTAAATTTTAATTAAAAAATTAAATTTTATTTAATAAATGGTGTTGGGAAAACTGGCTAGCCATATTCAGAAAACTGAAACTGGACCCCTTCCTTATACCTTATACAAAAATGAACTCAAGATGGATTAAAGACTTAAATGTATGACCTAAAACCATAAAAAACCTAGAAGAAAACCTAGGCAATACCATTCAGGACACACGCATGGGCAAAGACTTCATGACTAAAACACCGAAAGCAATGGCAACAAAAGCCAAAATTGACAAATGGGACTTAATTAAACTAAAGAGTTCTGCACAGCAAAAGAAACTATCATTAGTGTGAACAGGCAACCTATAGAATGTGAGAAAATTTTTGCAATCTATCCATCTAACAAAAGGCTAATATCTAGAATTTACAAAGAACTTAAACAAATTCACAAGGAAAAAAAATCAAAAAGTGGGCAAAGGATATGAAAAGATGCTTCTCAAAAGAAGACATTCATGCGGCCAACAAACATATGAAAAAAAGCTCATCACTGGTCGCTATAGAAATGCAAATCAAAATAATGAGATACCATCTCATGCCAGTTAGAATGGTGATCATTAAAAAGTCAGGAAACAACAGATGCTGAAGAGGATGTAGAGAAATAGGAAGGCTTTTACACTGTTGGTGAAAGTGTAAATTAGTTCAAGCATTGTGGAAGACAGTGTGGTGATTCCTTAAGGATCTAGAACCAGAAACACCATTTGATCCAGGATCCCATTACTGGGTATATACCCAAAGGATTATAAATCATTCTACTATAAAGACACATGCACATGTATGTTTACTGTGGCACTGTTCACAATAGCAAAGACTTGGAACCAACCCAAATGCTCATCAATGATAGACTGGGTAAGGAAAATGTGGCACATAGACACCACGGCATACTATGCAGCTGCAAAAAAAGGATGAGTTCATGTCCTTTGCAGGGACATGGATGAAGCTGGAAACCATCATTCTCAGCAAACTAACACAGGAACAGAAAACCAAACACCGCATGTTCTCACTCATAAGTAAGTGTTGAACAATGAGAACACATGGATATAGGGAAGGGAACATCACACACTGGGGCCCTTCTGGGGGCTGGGGTATAGGGGAGGGATAGCATTAGGAGAAATACCTGATGTAGATGATAGGTTGATAGGTGCAGCAAACCACCATGGCATATATATACCTATGTAACAAACCTGTATGTTCTGCACATATATCTCAGAACGTAAAGTATAATAAATAATTTAAAAATTAGATTAAAGACTTAGCCATAAAACCTGAAACTATGAAACTGCTAGAAGAAAACAGAGTGAAAAAGCTTCACAATATTGGGCTGGGAAAGGATTTTTAAAACATGAGCTCAGGCTGGGCGTGGTGGCTCATGCCTGTAATCCCAGCCCTTTGGGAGGCCAAGGCAGGCGGATCACAAGGTCAGGAGATTGAGACCATCCTGGCTAACATGGTGTAACCCCATCTCTATTCAAAATACAAAAAATCAGCTGGGCGTGGTGGCTCATGCCTGTAATCCCAGCTACTTGGGAGACTGAGGCAGAAGAATTGCTTGAACCTGGGAAGTGGAGGTTGCAGTGAGCCAAGATCACACCACTGCATTCTAGCCTGGGTGAGAGAACGAAACTCTGTCTCAAAAACCAAAAACCATGATCTCAAAAGCACAGCAGCAAAAGCAAAAGTAGACAAATGAGATTACATCAAACTGGAAACTCTTCACAGCAATAGAAACTATTAAGAGAGAAAAGAGACAACCTATACAATGTGAAAAATATTTGCAAACTATACACCTCATAAGGGGTTAATATCCATAATATATAAGGAACTTAAACAACTCAATAGGACAAAAACCAAATAACCCAATTAAAAAATGGGCAAAAGACCTTAATAGACATTTCTGAAAAGAAAACATACAAATGCCAACAGGTATAAGAAAAAAAAGTTCAACATCACTAATCATCAGAGAAATACAAATCAAAACCACAATGAGATACCAGTTACAATGGCTATTATAAAAAAGATAAATAAAAACAAACGTTGGTGAGCTTTTGGAGAAAAGGGAATGCTTATACACTACTGGTGGAAGTGTAAACCAGTCCAACCATTATAAAAATCAATGTGGAAGTTCCTTAAGAAACTAAAAATAGAACTACCATATGATTCAGCAATCCCACTACTGGCTATAGATCCAAAGGATATGAAATTACTATGTCAAGGAGTTTATCTGCATTCTCATGTTCACTGTAGTACTATTTACAATGGCCAAGATAGGGAATCAACCTGTGTCCAACAAGGGATGAATAGATTTTAAAAAGTTGAATACATACACAGTGTGACATGATTCAGTCATAAGAAGATTAAAATCCTGTCATTTATGATAACATGGACGACCCTGGAGAACACTGCGTTAAGTGAAATAAGTCAGACAAAGAATAACAAATTATTCATGATCTCATTCATATGTGGAATCTGAAAAAAAAAAAGAAGTTGATATTATGGAAGCAGAGAGTAGAACATTCCTTACCAGAGACTGGAGCAGAAGGGAAAAAGGGAGGATTCTGAGGGGTTGGTTAACAGATACAAAGTAACAATTAGATGGAAGAAATAAATTCTGGTGTTCTACTGCACAGTAAAATGATTATGGCTAACAATAAAACACTGTATATTACAAAACAGCTAGAAGAGAGGCTTTTGAATGTTCTCATCACAAACAAATGATAAATGCATGAGGTAATGGATACACTACCATGACTGGATTATTATACAACATAGATATGTATCAAAACACAAAATTGTATACCATAAATATGTACAATTGCATTAGAAAGAGAAATAAAATTTTTTTAAATGAAAATTCTCCAGACTCACATAAATAAAAAAACTAATCTTTGACAAGGTACAAAAAGTAGTTGCATGGAGAAAGGATAGTAACTACCTTTTCAACAAATGGTGCTAGAACAACTGGATATCACATGAAAAAAAATGAATGTAGACACAGACCTTACACATTTAACAAAAATTAACTTGAAATGGATCAGACCTAAATGTAAACTGCAAAGCTGTAAAACTCCAAGACAACATCAGAGAAAATCTACATGACCTTTAGATATAAGACCAAAAATATGTTCAATGAAAGAAAAAATTGTTAAATTGAACTTCATTAATATTTAAAACTGTGCTATGCGAAAGATGCTGTTAAGAGAATGAAAAGTCAAGCCACAGAGAGAAAATATCTGCAAAACACATATATGATAAAAGACTTGTATCTAAAATATAAAAGCTCAACAAGAAAGCAAACAACTCAATTAAAATAAACAAAATATATGAAGAGATATCTCATTAAAGAAGATACGCAGATACCAAGGAAGCATACGGAAAGATGTTCAACATCATATGTCATTAGGGAACTGCAAACCAAAACAATAATGAGATACCACTACATACATATTAGAATAGCTAAAATCCAAAAGAAGGGATAATACCAAATACTGACAAGAACATGGAGCAATAGAAACTCTCATTTGTGGTAGAAGGAATGAAAAATGATACAGCTACTTTGGAAGACGGGCAATTTCTTAGAAAACAAAACATAGTCTTACCATGTGTTCCAGCAACTGTGCTCCCAGATATTAACCCAAATGAGTTGAACACATGTCCACACAAAAAAAGTGTGCATGACTGTTTATAACAGCTTTATTCATAATTGCTACAACACTGGAAGCAAATAAGATGTCTTGCAAAAGGTGAATGGATAAACAAATTGTGTTATAGCCATACAATGGAATATTATTCAGGGCTAAAAACAATGGTCTATCAAGTTGTGAAAAGACATGAAAGAAATTTAAAATTTATACTGCTTAGTCAAAGCAGCTGGTCTAAAAAGCCTACATATTGTAGGATTACAACTATTACATTCTGAAAAAGTCATATTTATAGAGAGAATAAAAAGATCAGCAGTTGCAGGGGAGTTGGTGGAATAAAGCATGGATGGAGCACAGGGGATTTTTAGGGCAATAAAACTATTCTGCGTAATACTGGACACATGACATTATAAATTTGTCAAAATCCACAGAACTATACAATATAAAGAGTAAACCCTAATGTAAATGATAAACTTTAGTTAATAATTATGTATCAATTTTGGTTCATCAGCTATAATAATATACCATTCTAATGCAGGATAACAATAACAGGAGAAAATGATTAGAGAAAGGGTATATGGTAAAGGTTTATTCCATATACGGTAAAGGTATACTACCTGCTTAACTTTCTGTAAACCTAAAACTGCTCTAAGAAATAAAGTATAAGGCCGGGCACAGTGGCTCACACCTGTAATCCCAGCACTTTGGCGGACGGAGGTGGGCAGATTATGAGGTCAGGAGATCGCCAACATGGTGAAACCCCACCTCTACTAAAAATACAAAAATTAGCTGGGGGTGGTGGTGTGCACCTCGTAATCCCAGCTACTTGGGAGCCTGAGGCAGGAGAATCGCTTGAACACAGGAGGTCGGCATTGCAGTGAGCCGAGATCACGCCACTGCAATCCAGCCTGGCGACAGAGCAAGACTCCATCTCAAAAAAAAAAGGTGGGGGGCGCTAGGCGCGGTGGCTCAAGCCTGTAATCCCAGCACTTTAGGAGGCTGAGGCGGGTGGATCACGAGGCCAAGAGATTGAGACCATCCTGGTCAACATGGTGAAACCCTATCTCTACTAAAAACACAAAAAATTAGCTGGACATGGTGGCGCGTGCCTGTAATCCCAGCTACTCAGGAGGCTGAGGCAGGAGAATTGCCTGAACCCAGGAGGCGGAGGTTGCAGTGAGCCGAGATCGCGCCATTGCACTCCAGCCTGGGTAACGTGAAACTCTATCTCAAAAAAAGAAAGAGAGAGAGACAGAAAGAAAAGAAAGAAGAAAAGAAAAGAAAAGAAAGAATAAATATTGGGCCAGGCTGTAACTCCAGCACTTTGGGAGGCCAAGGCAGGTAGATCACCTCAGGTCAGGAGTTAAAGACCAGCCTAACGTGGTGAAACCCTGTTTCTACTAAATACAAAAAAAGAATAAATTAGCCAAGCCTGGTGGTACATGCCTATAATCCCAGCTACTCAGGAGGCTGAGGCAGAAGAATCACTTGAATCCAGGAGACAGAGGTTGCAGTGAGCCGAGATGGCACCACTGCACTCCAGCCTGGGTAACAAGAGTGAAACTCTGTCTCAAAAAAAAAAAAAAAGAAAGAAAGTAAAAGAAATAAAGTTATATTAATCTAAAAATACATAAATTGGCCAGGCATGGTGGCTCACACCTGTAATCCCAGCACTTTGGGAGGCCGAGGCAGGCAGATCATGAGGTCATGAGATCGAGACCATCCTGGCCAACATGGTGAAACCCTGTCTCTACTAAAAATACAAAAAATTTAGCCAGGCATGGTGGTGCGTACCTGTAGTCCCAGCTACTCAGGAGGCTGAGGCAGGAGAGCCGCTTGAAACTGGAAAACAGAAGATGTAGTTAGCCGGTATAGCGCCACTGCACTCCAGCCTGGTGATAGAGCGAGACTCTATCTCAAAAAAATTAAATTAAAAATAAAAATATATTGGAGCTTTCCTCCTTGAGGGAATGGGTAATTCTAGGAATGGAAACAGCATAAGCAAAGGCACAGAGTATGTCAGAGTGTGTTATGATTGGAGAACAAAAAGCCATTTACACCTGGGAGCATGGGTAGTGGCTGGAGAAGAATCTGTAAAGGTAAGTGTGGATTAATTCTGTCTGTCCAGTTTGTCAAATCTCAAGCATTTTCATACATATGTTGTTTCATTAATCATTATAACAAACCTCTTAAGTGTACATTATTATTTAGTAAGAAAAGGCTAGACTCTGAGGCAAAGACTTAAAGAGATAAAGTGGCATGCCTAAAAGTACACAATAACAATAGCAGGGTTCAGATCCACATATGTCAGACTCTAGCCCTTGTGCTCATTGGACTACATAGTTTAGCCTCTATTGATGAATTTGCAATCCCCACAGAGGGGGAATGAGAGCTACAAAAGGTTTAAGTGGGGAAGTGACGTGACCATTTGTACTTTCATGTATTTCCATGGAGTAGACGAAAACTAGGAAGATCTGTAATAACAATAACAAAATACTATATAAAATAATGACTAATTAGAATACAATTGGGTCTATTTTAAGCAGTACTGATACTTAGAGTAGTTTACAGAGTCTTGCTCTGTGGCTCAGGTCTGGAGTGCAGTAGCACAATCTCAGCTCACTGCAACCTCTGCTTCCCATGTTCACACGATTCTTCTACCTCAGCCTCCCAAGTAGCTGGGATTACAGGCGTGTGCCACTATGTCCACCTATTTTTTTTTTTTAAATAGAGACAGGGTTTCACCATGTTGGCCAGGCTGGTCTTGAACTCCTGACCTCAGGTAATCCACTCTCCTCAGCCTCCCAAAATGTTGAGATTACCGACATGAGGCACTGCGCTTGGCCTAGGGTAGTTTTTGAGACCATTCACAAATGCTGACTTCTTTCTGTCCAGGCAAGTAAGATTATACATTGCTGCCTGCATGAGGTCTGGTGTTGGTGACTATATACCTGATATGGCTAATAAACAGGATCATTTCCAGGTAAAGCTTTAGAAATCAATGTAAGTATCACCACATTCTCTTTGCTATAGACTGTTCCAACAGAGTTGATTTTCAAAGGAGAATCATGGCAATGTGGAATAGATCCCTGGCTGATCTGTAATGAATCTACAGTGGGCACAAGAAATAAACCTCTGTCGTTTTAAGCCACTGAAATGTTGAGATTATTATTGTATATCCTGCCCAATACAATACTGAGCATGAATTAATAATGTGATGTTCCAGTTATCATAGTTATAGTTAACATTATCTAGTGATTCGATCATATGCCAATTAACGGGTTTCTGGAGAAAATTTTAGCCATTTTTATAAAAAAAAAAATTTAAGAGGAATTGGGTTCTAAAATCAGAGATCTGGCTAATCTTTGAAAACCTGTAGTAACTTAGATACAAAGTTCTGCCTGGTAGTGATTTATCCAGATTTCAGGCCTTTCCGGGGAAATCAATAGCTACCCAAAAATAAACCTGTAGAAACAGAAAGCTGAGTCATGTTCTTAGAGTTTAGTCTTAAATGGCATATACCCTCTATTTAATGAGTGTATTACTGCCTGAAAATCTATCCTTAATCAGCAACTGAGCTGATGACATAATTGTATATAAAAGGTTAAATGTTGTTCACAAACTTTGAGTTGCTTACTCAACAGTCACACAAAATCAACTGCACAAGAATAATCAAAGAAATTTTATAATCTATATTGTTGAAGACATTGGCCATGATATCACCCAATACCATCCTTACAAGGATAGAAAAAAATTTTCAGATCTCAGAGCTTTCACTGAGCAGCTACTATGGTTTTATCTTAAGAAAAATGTGAATCTTTGAAGTGATCACATCTCCTCCTTTGGCGGCGCCACCAGTAAGCTTGTGATCAGATGCAGGGCCTCCCTTTAACAACGAGATAGAATCCCAAAATATGTATAAAGTCTTCCCTAGTTTCAGCCTATCATTTGACCCTAATCCCTTCATCATTCTGATGTCTTCCATTTTAGGGTTTGCTCCCACAGATCCTTCTTGGAATAAAGTGGACAAATCAATGTAATACACACAAAAAGCACACACAAAAAATTAACAATCTTGGTAGGAAAAAAACTTCCTGAGTGGGATCTCTAAGAATTGTGAACTCACATCCATGGCCTACAGACAAAGTAGAGGCTTAAATACAACATAAACAGAAAAATTTTTAATTACATAGTCTTTAATGGTCTCAAATTATTTCCATACTGTATGTGCTCAGTAGTTGGTGTCAGGTTTACTACTGAAAAGAAAATTGTGATTTGTACATATCTGAATTCTTTTCTACTGTAATAGTTGGAATAGTTGGCTTCGTTCTATTACTCTGAGCTTTGAGCGCTGTTAGTGATAGTTACAGTTTCTCTATGGCAACCTGTCAGCCTTTTCTAGTGCTGTGGGACCAGAGGAGCTTTCATAATAATTATTTTTATCAAAATTATATTAGGGTTGGAAGAATAATATGTCAGCAAGATCTATTACCTAGACCTAAGAGTTACTATCACAGGTGATAAATTATTTATAATGCCCAGCATTAATAGAGCAATGTTTTCAAATCAAGAATTTGTAAATGTCCTTTGCAGATGCAAATTAACAGATTAATAAGAAAATAAGCTTTCTGGTATGAGAAGCTGGGATGACAGATTAGCTATTAAGAGCAATTTATAGGTCATAAGATATGAAAGTTGGCAAGAAACACTACCTCTGCTGGCTCTATAAATAGTAAAACTGCATTTAGTTTCCCAGAGGTATCCTGTCAGACATTTTAATTATACCATAAAAACTGCCAGAATTTATAATGATTTCATTTTTTTTTTAAACTTGATGCTCAATGTAAACTTGATGGAATACAACAGGCATCTGTGCTATGTGCTGTAAATGCCAAGTTGCAGGCAATGAAGAATGCATGCTACTTCCTCCTGAAGGACTATAAATTGTGAGGCTGATGATAAACATCAGAGGAAAGAAATGTTACTCCTTAACACCTCCTCCAGGATACTTAAGCATTCTCCTCTCTCACATGTTAACACCTTCCATTGTGGCCATGCTATCTATCCAGGAAGACTTTTACAAAAGACTCCCTTCTAGCTGGGCATTGGAAGGCCAAGGCTAGAGAGATTGCTTGAACCCAAGGAGACCCTGTTTCTCAAAAAAAACCAACAACAACCAGAAAACAAAAAAATGAATTCCATTCTATGTAGCTCTTTGGCCACAATATGATGACCAAGTAAAGCTTCTAGAGTCTTATAAGTTCTATTAGGGAGTCAAGTTTGTTTGGGGTTAAATTCTCACTTGAAATAATTAGTTAAGATTATTTTCTGAAATTTATTCTCAGTCTCACCTACATCTTCAGTTTTACTTGGGGAAGTGGAAGGTGGGTAACCTAGCTTCATAAGCATTTTCAGTGACACAATTCACTAAAGTTTCTTATGTAATAATTTGATCTAGATTAGGAAACATATTCTATCACAATGCTGTCTAATCAAAACTGTTCCAGTTCACACTTGCCAGTCAACCTGAATTTCAGTGGACTGTAAAACATTATTCTGTAGGGGGTTGGAATGTAGTCAGTCACCCTTCAAAGACAGTATTTACACCAAATCATAAAATTTGGCTTTGGCAGAGCAGGATATAATGGAGAAACTCACAGAGAGAGATGACTGGGTGGAAAGGGATCCTCAAGGATCCTGGAGAGATTTTAGAGAATTAAGCAACAACTGAGAACTTCTGACTTCCTTCCATGAAAGAATATCATTACAGCTCTCCTGCTAAAAAGGGCAGCTCCTAATATAGGCTAAGACCTCCTGAAATGCATGGCTTCTGAATGTTCAGGAACAAATGACCCCCAGTCTCAGCTCTCTGTACTTTCACTAATTCTAGCAGATTTAATCTCTATCCGCTGTTGAATGATTCCAAACCCAGATTTCACAACAAACAAAAGACAGAATTTTACAGCTGGAAGAGGCCTTACAGATCACATAGTCCACAGATTTTCAAACTTTGTTTAAACCAAACCACAAATACATGTGATTTGTAGGATTAAAAGTATAGCTATTCAGGTTAACTTGGACTAGGATCTACTTTTCTCCCCAAGCAGCCGTTAAGGGAATCTGTGGCACTCTGTAGGACTCTTCAGAGCAGAGTTTGAAAACCACTTACCAACAAACCCTGTCGATGTCTTTTTCTTAAATGTTGTAGAGACTGGGTCTTGCTCTGTCACCCAGGCTGGAGTACAGGGGTATAATCTTAACACTGCAGCCTCCAACTCCTGGGTTCAAGTGATCTCCCCACCTCAGTCTTCTGAGTAGCTGGGACTATAGGCACATCCCACTATGCCCAGCTAATATTTTTATTTTTGGTAGAGATGGGGTCTTACTACATTCCACAAGCTGGTCTCAAACCTGGCCTCAAGCAGTCCTCCCACCTTAGCCTCCTAGTAGCTGGGAATTCAAGAGTGAGCTATCATGCCTAGCCCCTCAATGTCTTTAGAGGTAGAAACTAAGGCCAAGAAAGTTCAATCTTGGCTGAAGGTCAGCCCGCTAATGACCACTGAAGGCAGGACAAAAGTTAGGTCTTCAGGACCCCAACTGGTACCCTCTTTATTCTGCTTTGCTGATATTCTATCAGGTCATTTCCCTGTCACCTCAAATCAAGTCCTCGTTGTCTTGGCCAAGCCTCTTCTACTTTTGTACCTTCCAAAATTAATATAAGAAGCAAGTGCTATCACTACTTCCTCTAGTCAAAAGCTCAGCATTATTATTGCCTTTTCCTGTTCTTTGACCCTTCCATTCAGCAGCCATCCAAGACCAGCTTTATCACTCCTGAAGTTATAATAATACTAGTTTTTATTTCATTATATTTATTTTAATGCCAATAATCTATATGCTAGATCTATTTAGAATTTCTGACAGTTTTATTTTAAATGATAAATATTTTAAAAATTAATTTAACATTAACAGATGACATTTTAATACATTTTAAAACATAATGTTAATACTCTCTAAAATCCCAGCCAGCTATTAGTGGCAAATTCGATGGCAAACTTAGATAACTTGAATTAAACTTTAGTAACTTTTCTAACAACTACTGATTCTGTTCCCTGAATAATAATGAAATTAGCAATCATAAGGTAATACAGTGATTAGAAGTGCCTAGGTTTGAATCCTGTCTGCTGTCTACTTTCCCCTAATTAAGGAAGTTACTCTGTCTTTGTTTCCTTATCTATAAAATGGGGTAATGATATCTACCTTACAGACTTGTTACCACCGCACAATTCAAGAGCTTAGAATTGTGCCTGACACAGAGCAACTATTTCATCATTTGTAGCTATTATTACAGATATTAAATACCAATAAAACTAAGTACATTAAGCCATTTTAAAGTTCATCTGTTTTGTATATTTATTTAAAATTTAAATGTACCAAATTACTGCCCTCCTTCTTCCTCATTATATTAATTTTAAAAACCTAGAAATTTCATTTCCCTTCTGTGGCATTTGTCAGTGTTCCTTTGGCACAGAAATTATTTGGGCATGCAAGCGCATAAATATTCATTTTGGAAAGCCCCAAAGAAAGAAGCCATTATGCCAACCTCTTAAAACAGAACATAACATGTTCACTGAAGAAAAATTAAATGTTACATTAAAAAAACTTTTTTACCAATTTCCTCAGGTAATTCTGATACTAAATTATTTTTTGATTAGCTTAAAATATACACGCTAAAATATACCATAAAAATATACACACTAACTTTAAATATAGGTTATACTGACATATAATTTATAATTTTAAATATAAAATTATTCATATTAATTTTAAATTTTTCAGTGGTATGCTTGTTTAAAATGAATACTAAAAATATGTGCTAAGTTTCAAAGGAAATATATTCTATAACAAAAAGAAATGATTCATGTATATTCTATTTAACAAAATAAGAAAAGATATGGGTGCAGGTGAAGAGAAGAGAGGCATAGCATGAGACAGATGAGATGGGAGCTTCTTGATGCCAAGGGTTATCTTATTCATCTCTGTAACCTCAGGGTCTAGCATAATGCCTGGCACCTAGCAGGTGCTCAGCAAACACTTGAGGAATCAAATTGATAGCCATGGGACTTGAGGTCTGTATAAGGATATAAAAAAAGAAAACTCCATCCCTCCAAGGTAAGGATGTCAGAATGAATATGTGGTACCAATATCTTTCAATTCCTAGTCCTCCTTCAGAAAAATTCAGCTACACGAAAATTCACTCGTTTATTTTTCCCTATGGCTGCAAGAATATGAAACCCATAAATACCGGCTATTTCTGAGTTGCCATCTTGTCTGTCTACACAAAACTCACGGACCCTCATAATTGCCCTTGTTCACTTCTACCTGCTGCTCCCCACACTCTTGATAAGTCTTAAGAAATCTATTCCTTTTTACCTTTGTACTGTGCACATGAGGCAGGAAATGATTAAACAGCAGTTGCTATTACATTTGTTATAATACTCTTTTTCCTAATAATTGTAATGGTATCCAAAATCATAGTCTGAGAAAATTAATTCTTACTGGTTATAAATAAAATCTTTCTTAGAAAAAAATATCTAATAGTAAATATGACTACTACTCACTGAGCACCAGGCATACTGTATTTAATAAAATCAAAGTTGCCATCAACTATAAGAACTTTACAATGTGTATCACAAATAAAAAAAAATTGTTGTAATTAAACAATTACAGTATGTTTACTTATGGATTATAAGACCATCCTGATATCAGAGATATTGAAATGTAAAAAAAAAAGTATATCTTAGAGTCAATAGATTATGATATATCAGATGCTTTATTTACATTATCTCAAATACCCACAGGATCCTCAGAGGTGAGAATTTTACCCTCATTTTGCAGATGAGGAAACAAACATTAAGTGACTGGTCCAAAGTCAAATAACTAATAAATAGCAAGTTTGGGATTTAAATCCAGGCCTACCTGACTGCAAATCTGTACATTTCTATTATATTGCACTCCCTCCTCCAGAAATCCCACACACAAAAAAAATGAGAAAGAAGGCAAGGGCATTTTCTCTAAAAAGGACTCTGTTACTTCTGTTTATAATTAAGTGCTTAGAATAGTTAGCCAGCAAATATTTCTAATTTGTAATATTTTTTAAAAATTGGTATTGTCAAATCCTATCATAAAATGGGTTTAGACTTAGAATTTTATTAAAACTAAGGCAGAAAAAATGTGCAACAATTCTATTACACTGATGTTTTTGAGCAATTTACAATTTTTTTACTCCCTCCCCCCATACATAAAAATCACCTGTGGAAGTCTTCAAGTTTGCCAACCTGCCCATAAATGTAGAAAGAGATGCATGCTATTTGATTAATATTATCCTCAGGATTATATATAAATGCAGAGATATGGAATGGAAAGTTTTGAGAATGTTCCTAGCCTAGGTCTGGTTAATGTGTCTGGCTTGCCTGAAAAATCCTTCAAAGCTGCACCCAAATGCCTGTAACTACAGACAATAAGAAGATAGGCTATGCTTCAGGGATAAGTTTACTCCATTCAGGGATACAGATGGTTTTCAACAGTGACACTGGGCTGTGAGTTCAGAAAGGGCCATTTAAAGTGTGTCTTAGTAATGCATGTGTGATGGGAGCTCCACAGGAAGAAAGAATTAGATCAACTCCTAGAATGGCAGGGCGTATTTCCAGAAGTTTCCATTCAAGTATTATGGTATTAAACCGAGATTGCTGGAAATCATGTCATTTTATGGAAACCTCAGAAGCCTCTTTCTGAAAAACTCTGGTATTAGGAATGATTTACTTTGCTCCTAGTATATGGTGAAAGGAGAGGTGATGACTGGGTCAGTATTAAAGAGAGAAAGCAACGGAAGGCAGAGGTGAAGTGCTGAGTGATGGTACTTCTGATGGTGTCCCATTCCAGATGGAAGTAGGATACAGTCCTTTCCTGTTCTGGCTTCTTCCCAAGAAAGCATCAGCACATTTTCCCACAAAGCACACGTTGTATCATTTCTGATTTCACCTAATCAGTTTATTAGCTTATTTTACCTAATTTTATAATTCAACAGAGTGGGAAAGGGGGAATAAACAAAGAACAGGAGAGTAAATAAATCAGTTTTGTTTCCAAGTTCTAAGATTACTCTACTGGTAGTGACTTCATTCTGTACTTGTTTATATGGCTGTAATGTAAGAAAAATAGGTAGAAACGCTGAACAGAGGAACTATCATTGAGCAAGAGCGAGAGCAACTATCATTGAGAGAGGGTAAGAGGTTAACTTCTTATCTGTAGAGGGATGGCAAAATAAAGGCTGGGAAGAAGTGAGAAACATCAGTCCTAAAACACTTAACCTGTAAATAATTTGTCATAAATGTTTAAGTATGATAATTTGAATTTCATTTTTAAAACACAGAATCTTTATTTGCATTTGATGAGTTATCAGAAAGACAGAACTTTGTTTTTAACATAATTTTTAGTGTAACAAAATTAAACTTCTTGAACCAATGGTAAAAGGCAGAGGCCACTATACCCAACCTGCACTGTAGGCTTCCCTCAGTTTGTCACTGTTTCTCAGCACATCCAGATGTGTCCAGGTGGGTTACATTTCCCCCAGGATGCTTCTTCCAATATCATCTCTCTAACAAGATAAATAGCAGTCCTCATACTTCTCATGGGTGCCATCAAAGGCAAACCAGAGTACAGCATTAAATGAGTGTTAGGTACTTGAGAGCAATGTGGTGATTAAGTCAGTTGGGGGCATCAAGGATGTGCTTCAGGGGTTTGGTAATAAGAGTCTGGGAGATATATTCATCATTGGATACTTAATAAAATCCTCTGCATAACAATGCCCACTGGGAACACTAAGTAACTTGCACATACTGTGAATACCAGCTGCGTTCAAAGGCGATCAGCCAGCCTCGCCAAAATGGCAGAATCTAGACTTACATTGTAAGCACTCTTTTTTAAGAAACATCAAGAAAACAAATGTTTGCAAAACAAAGTTTATTCAATTTATTTATTCATCACTCAACAACATTTGAGTGTCTACCATGTGCTAGGTCCTGGAAATACAAAAATAAATGAGACAAGGTGTCTGCTCCAAACTTGCTCACAGTTTAGGCGGACGTAGACTGGAAAAACGTTAAGTCCAATAGACTTCCGGGTAAATAGGGCAAATGGAACCCCCCAGTTCGCAACTTCTGCTAGAAACCCCAGTAAAACAATAGTGAAAAATATGTTTTAAGGCTTTAAGCCCATAAAAACAAAAAGACTGAAAAAGATGACAGTAGATAAAAGATATCCACAAAATTTTGGAAGATGGAAAACAGATGGATGAATGGTAGCTAATTTAGTAGGACAGGGAAAACGGAAACCAAACTGCCTGCAAGGAAAGGTGCCAATAAAAAGCAAGCCAAGCCCAGCTGCAGGACCCTGGAAGAGGCACTAAGGGCTTCTGAAGTTCAGGGGAAGGAGTAGAGGTCTGAAAACAGAGGATGGGATATAAACTTATATAAAAAGCAATTGGACCCTAGATCTGCTCCCCTAATCTGGCAAAAGATGGGGACCTACTGTCTGGAGATGTTTAGAGATGAAGATGCAAATGAAATTCTACACTACAAACAGGAAGCGGGGTCGGTGAAAGTCTGCACTCTGAGTGGTGAAATTCTCCTCGCCCAGTATCCTTCTCCTCACATTTACAAGTCCCTTTGTTCTGCTCTGTTTCCAGAATGCTGGCAGCCATGCTGGAAGCCCCTGCGGAAATTGGCCCAAAGAAAAGATATGCACAGACTAACATGAGGGGATTCCCTAAATAAAAAGCTCACCACCTTTTCTACCTACATTGAAACCCATCTGTGAACAAGACCCACCCAATCACACACAGGCGTTAATCTGTTTTTAGTGCCTCACTCCTCATGTGAGCAAAGATTACTAGACATTTGAGGAAAACTCTAATTTGAAAGACTAATCAAAACGAACAAACAAAAAAAAAGGAACTTGGGGGAAAACGAAAGCACTGGAAAAAAAAAAGACCTTCAAAAAAATAAATAAATAAATAAGTATTGCCAGGTACAGTAAGCACATGCCTGTAATCCCAGCACTTTGGGAGGCTGAGGTGGGAGGATCACTTGAGGCCAGAAGTTCAAGACCAGCCTGGGCAACACAGCAAGGGCTCATCTTAAAAAATATATATATGTATGTAAAGTCTTCAGAGATATAACACTGTAGCCATGCACCTTCTGAGTGCCATACAAAAGAAACATTCAGAAAACAAGAGAGAAATCTTCAGAATTTTTAATGACAGCATAAAATAATACATAAAGTAAAACAAATCCAAGAGAATATTACTTCATGGGAAATAGGTTTTAGTTTTTAAATCTAAAGAAATAATAAGGAAGAGGCAAGAAAGATAAAATTAAGAGGATCAACCCAAGAAGCCTTACATCTGACTAATATGAATTCCAAATATGGAAAACAAAGAAAATGATGAGGAAGAAGTTATCAAAAACTTAAGAAATTTTTCCCCAAAATTAAACACATGAGATTCCTACGCAGTGAAAAAAACAAAAAACAAAACAAAGACGCTCTGTGAAATTTCAGGGTCACCAGAAACAAAGGAAAGATCTCCAAATATTCCAATAGAATTTGGCTTCTCAACAGTAACTGAAAGGTAAAAGGCAATGGAGAAAATTCTGGGAAATGGCATTCCAATCTAGAATTCTATTCCTAGCCAAACTACCAATCAAGCTTGAGAGGAGAATTAAAGAATTTTAATATATTTAAAATCTCAAAAACTCTCTTTTGCTAAGGCAAAAGGAGAATAATTGAAGAAAAAAAAGAATGCCATCATAATCATTTAACTGGTGTAGCACTCAGCTTTGCTTTTCTTATTAAGAAGCTTAAGTAGTTTCAAAAAGATTTAATAAATCTAGTCATTACTAGAGCAGTGTGTTGGGCACTTTATAAGCAACAGAATTAAGAAGGTGTTGTTATTCCCCATTTTACAGATTAGGCATAAAGAGGTGAAGTAACTTGCCCATGGTCACACAGCTGAAAGGTATCAGAGAGTCAAAGCCAAGCTGGCTGTGCCCACAACCTGTTCCCTTATCTGCAGTGTGCATTCTAGTAACTTCTTAAAATAACAGTTACCATCTGCTGAGGAAGTATTTTGTGTTAAGCATTGGCCTAAACATTTTACATGTATTAATGCATTTAATCTTTACCACAATTCTACAAGACAGATACTAGTTTCATCCCCATTTTACAGCAGAGAGGTTAAGTGACTTGCCCAAGGCCATCCAATTAGTAAGATGCACTGCTAGGATTTGAGCCCGGTCATTCCAGCTCAAGATCTTGTGCTCTGTCACCACTAAGCCATTTCACCTTCTCTGAAGTTATTTGGATTCCTCTAAATCTCTTTGTTTCCCTATATCTAATGATGAGTATGTACTTCTCAATCTACCTCTGAGTTATGTTAGTGTAGCAAATGGTGGCCAACAAACATGGTTTATTTGGTTCACATAGTATGTTGTTTAATTCGTGTGGATATCCAGTTTTCTAACTTCCATGAAAACAACAATAAAATTACAACAGATCTGACAACACTGACCCATATTCCCGCATAAGAAAAGCCACCAACTGAATAGTGGCAGTCTCTATCAGAGAGCATGTATGCATTTTCAAGTTCCCCACAGACCCTACCATTCCCCTTTTCTAAATACATTTCACTCATCTGCAGTATTGCCTGGTTCCTTTGGGAGCTCACGTTTTGAGGCCCCTGTTCTTATTTTGGATCTGTCCCACTCTGGGCCTCTTTTTCTCTCACCTGCATTGCTTTTACAGCCTCTACCCTCTCCATTCTTCTATTCTACTAATTTTCCAAGCTATAGCTCTGATTGTGCCATCCCCTTGCTCCAGAACCTTTGATGACTTCCCAGTGCATATGAATCTAACCCCTAGGCCTGGCAAGTAACAACTTTCACAATGTGATTCCAACCTCCTCTTTTGTATATTCTCCCTCCTTACAACCTAGACCTCCTGGCATATTTGTTGTTCTCTGACCATCCACCTCATCTCCTGCTTCTAGGCCATGGTTCACATTTACTTTAAAATTGTAATTATAAGAAACATCTTTGAATACATGTTTACTTGCTTCAAATTATGCTAAAGGTGCCTTCGAAAATCCTGGTTATAAAATAAATGGAGAAATAAAGAATTACCAACTAAACAGAGATGAAACAATTAGTTTAGAAATTACACAGTTCTTCAAAATAAATACCAGATGGACAAAAAAGATAAACATAAAAACTAGAAGCAAATATAAGAGTTTACTTAATCTCTAAATGGGGAAGGACTTTCAAAGTCTAAAAATTATAAAAATCACAAAGAATAAAATAAAATTATATGAGCAAATAAAACTTTTAAATTTAGGTCAAAAACATGAAAATACTCTTAAAAAATTAAATAGCAAAAAAGTTTCCTGAGAAAAGTATCTTCCACAAATAAGGACTGGGAGCAAGAACATAAAATTAGTTAACTAACAGGGTGGGTGTGGCAGCTCATGCCTGTAATCCTAACACTTTGGGAGATTGAGATGGGAGGATCTTTTGAGGAAAGGAGTTTGAGACCAGTTTGTACAACACAGCAAGACCCCATATTTATTTTTAAAAATTCACTAACAGAATATTTTTAAAAACCATCAAACATATGGAAAAATTCATCTTCATTAGTGATTAAGGGGACATAAAGGAAAATAAGATTTCACTTCACCTTTCAAATAGCAAAACGTGAAAAAAAACAATTAAAAAATACCTCACCGTGTTGCTGAAAATGGAGTGATGGCGATACTCTTATGTACTGCTGGTAGAAATATAAACTGATGAAGCTTTTCTGACAGACAACTTGTCAGAGCAAATCAAAAGTCTGAAAACTGTCTTTTGATGAAGCAATTTTCTAAATTCAAAACCAGAAATTTTCAACTTTTGGCATTGCTGAAACTTGGGGATAGATAATTGCGGGTTGTGGGAGGCTGTTCTATGCCCTCTAGGTTGTTTAGCAGCATCCCTGCCTGACCTCTAACCAATAGGTGCCAATGACACACCAAAAGTTGTGGCAACCAAAATGTCTCCAGACATTGCCAAATGTGCCCTTGGGGGAAACATATTTCCCAACTAAAAGCAATTGCTTTACACAAACAAATCAATGAGAAAGATGGATGAGAATTTTTACAGAAAAGTCACATTATAGAAAAAAATTATAAAAATGTTAAATGCACAATAGCAGAATGATTAAATAAATTATCACACAACCATATTATGAGATATGAAACATTTATTTAAATTTTTTAAAACATTTAATGACATTTTTGAAATGCTCAATCAGTTAAGGTAGTGCTAGCTGCTATAACAAGCACTAAAATTTCACTTGACTTAACACACAAAGAAAGTTTGGTTCTTGTTCATGAAACAGTCCAAGATGGTGCCAGATTAACAGGGAAGAATAGGCTGGAGATGGGGCCGTGTTCCACACAGGTATTGAGAGACTCAAGCTGCTAGGAGCTCTGCCATATTTACTTGGTAACTTCCAAAGTTACCCTTAGAACTGGTAACCACCTAGCAGTTGGAAAGAGCATGAATGATTACAACAGGGAGGTTTCTTAAGTGCCACGTCTAAAAGTAGCAAAAATCACTTCTACTCATATTCTATTGTATAGAACTGAGTCACAGGCCATAGCTACCTGCAAAGTGGGCTGGAAAACAGTCTATGTTACTCCAGAAAAAAGAGAGAACAGGTTTGGTAAACCGATAGTTCAGCCCCCATCAGTGTCACAACATACTGTTTAACAAAAAGAGTAGTTTAATACAACTGTATGCACAATGCAATCCAAATCTTTCTTTAAAAGCATATTTCTAGAAGTAGTATCTTACAACCTAGTATTTCCATTTCTAAATACACACTCTAGAGAAATACAGAGGAACATATACAAGATATTTTAAAAATCTAAGAAATGGCCTAAATGACCATAGTGGGAACTGACTAAAATAATGAAAATTCATATTCTGGAATACTATACACAGAAGAAATAAGGGAGTTGGAAATATCCCGAGGGCATATGGATAAGAGGGAAAAGCAAGAAGCAAAACAATACTTAAAGTATAATGCCAGTTACATTAAAAAATTATATATATATATATATAAAACTATTCCAGGAGTTCCAGGTTTCAGTGACCATGATTGTGCCACTGTACTCCAGCCTGTACAACAGAGCAAGATCCTGTTTAAAAAAAGAAATATACATATATATAAACCCTAAATTATTTGTGTGCATGTGTGTGTGCATGCATTATGTATGTGTATGTTCATAAAACAAGCTCTGGCGGAGGTGACACTGTTAACATTTTGGGCTAGACAGTTATTTGTAGCAGGGAGCATGTGGAAAGTTCTATGCCTTATAGAATGTTTAACAGCATCCCTGGCCTCTACCCACTAGATGCCACTAACAAGTCTTACTCTCTTCAGAAGGATACATACTAAATGAACAAAAGTGTTACTCTGGAGGAAAAATGAGAGAGAAGCAAAGGGTACATTCATTTTACCTGTAAAGTTTAAAAAATTTACCAGAAAATCTATCCTTACATTTGCTATGTAACTGGATAAAGAAAATATGGCACATATAAACCATGGAATACTATGCAACCATAAAAAAGGATGAGTTCATGTCCTTTGCAGGGACATGGATGGATCTGAAAACTATCATTCTCAGCAAACTGACACAAGAACAGAAAACCAAACACCACGTGTTCTCACTCATAAGTGGGTATTGAGAACACACAGACACAGAGAGGGGAACATCACACACCAGGGCCTGGGGGGTTGGGGGCTAGGGTAGGAATAGCAGGGGGTTGGGGGGCTAGAGAGGGATAGATAGCATTAGGAGAAATACCTAATGTAGATGATGGGGCGATGGATGCAGCAAACCATCACAATGGCACGTGTATACCTATGTAACAAACCTGCACAATCTGCACATGTACCCCAGAGCTTAAAGTATAATAAATACATTTATAAAAAAAACATTAACAATATCTTTGAGCCATGAAACTATGGGTGACATTTGTTGTTCTCTAAATATTTTCTATAAATATGTTTTGTTTCAGAAAATTAAAAAGAAAACAAACTTTATTTTTATAAAGTAAAAGAGAAGCAGAGTCTCACTATATTGCCCAGGCTGGAATACAGTGGCTATTCACAGGGGTGATCAGAGCGTACTACAGACTTTAACTCCTGGGCTTAAGCAATCCTCCTTGCCTCAGCCTCCTAAGTAGCTGGGGCTATAGGTTCATGCCACTATGCCTGGCAGGAAACTTTTATCTTTGAAGAAAGGACAAAGATTGAAAAAAATACAAATTGTCAACAGTGCTTACAAATGGGAAATAAAATAACATGTCATTTTTTATTGCCTTTGGATCTTTGCTTTCCAAATTTCCTGTAATATCATGTACTAATTACAATTTGAAAAGTTTTATTTTATTTAAAAAAATTATAGTCTTATTACCTCTGAATTAAAAAGAATGGCCCCAAAAGAATAAATTAGGACCAAATGGAGTCAGAGATGTGTTGGTACCTGGCTCCCCTCCAAAAGACATGTGGAAATCCTAGCTACAGAGAGCAACCACCATAGTTGGGAAAGAAGAGTTTAGAACTGGGGTTTAAAATTGGAGGGCTAGGAAGATAGCTCCCCTGAGAACATAAAAGTCACAGGAGAATGTTCATAACATGGGTAACAAACAGGTGCAACGCAGTCTTGAACACCTTCTCCAACTAGCAATTAATGAGCAGTATGGACAAGCTGTCAAGCTGGAAGACTAGAAACGGCCTAGGAACACTGCTAAGGTAGGAGCAGGATTATAAACCTCTTCTGAGATAAGCCCCTGATAATAAGTTCTCAAAGACTTGCTATACTTGGATTTATAAGCAGAAAGCTATATTGTGTGTTACTATCTAAATAATTTTTTTTTTGAAACAGACTCTAGCTCTGTCACCCAGGCTGGAGTGTAGTGGCTCCATCTCGGCTCACTGCAACCTCCGCCTCCTGGGTTTGATTCTCCTGCCTCAGCCTCCCAAGTAGCTGGGACTACAGGCACATGCCCACCACGCCTGGTTACATTTTTCTATGTGTTTTCAGTAGAGATGAGATGTCATCGTATTAGCCAGGATGGTCTTGATCGCCTGGCTTTGTGATCTGCTGGCCTTGGCCTCCCAAAGTGCTGGGATTACAGGCGTGAGCCACTGAGCCTGGCCATATTTTTATTTCTATATTTAAAAAGCACATATATTTCTTGAAAAATCTCTATTTTTCTCGTTTTTCCACTTATGAAGGAAACATAGTATTCATTCAGCCTCTCTATGTGCCAGGCAGTTTATGTCCATTGGCTCACTTGTAACTCATAACACATTAGAGTTGGATAGTGTTATCTCACTTCAGAGGTTGGAAAACTGAGGGTCAATCAGGTCAATAACCAACAACATACATTGAGAAAAGTATAGGAGCAGGACTTAATCGATCTCAAAGTCCATTCATTCATTCATTCACTCAAACAACCAAACCAACATGTATTGAGCATCTATTATCTGCCAGTTAGGCTGCCGATGTAAGTGACCGTGATGCACTCTGCTTACATTAAATGTGCAGGGCTAGAGTAGAGCAGACTTCAAACACGAAATTATAATACAATGTTTGATGAAGACTGGAGAAGGGCAGGTGAGGTGAAAACAAAGCAAGAAGACTTAACCTTGTTAGGGTGTCAAGGAAGGCTTATCAGAGAAACTGAGATTTAAAATGAAGCCTGAAGAATCAGTAAGAATTAGAAAGATTACTTACAGCAAGGTGAAGGGGAAAGAGGACAAGAAGCAAGAGATAACAGAGGATATGGAACTTTCAAGTTACTAAGGAAACAGTATAGGTGAGGCATGAAATGCAACCTCTGTTACACTGACAGTGGAAAGAAAATGAGAGAGGATGGCAGCAACAGCCAGGGGAGTTCTCAAAAGGGAACATCACAGCCCAGACTTAAGCAAGGAAAAAAGAGTGTGGTCTAATTTGGGTTTCTGAAAATAATTGGGATCCGACTACAGGAAGCAAAAAAAAAAGGAGAGCCAGTGTGAACACAAAGAGAGATCAGTTAAGAGACCATTTAATAGGACTAGGTGAAAGAAGAATACAGCCTGAAGAGGGGTGATGGCCCTGGGAATAGAGAGCTGTGAATAGACATGAAGAATATTTAGGACACAGAACTGAATGAAATTAATATTTGTGCAGAGCTTCAGAAGCCAAATGAAATAACCTGCTATGAGTACGTATTGTATGCCTCACTCTTTACAGGTCATGCATAACTGCCATAACAATTCTAGGAAATAGTCGTATCTTCATTTCGTAGAAGCAGCAGAAGCTCAGAGATTTAGTAACTTGTGTTCGGTCTCAGGGTATCAACTGGCAGGGCTGAGATTCAAATCTCAGTCGGTCTAACTTCAGAGCCCAGGTTCTTTTCAAAATATCATACTGCATCTGAATAGATTCACAAATGTCAAAATCATGCTTTTATTCAAAAGCTTAAAGACAAGAGAAACAAGGCCGGGTGCAGTGACTCATGCCTGTAATCCCAGCACTTTGGGAGGTAGAGGTGGGTGGATCACTTGAGGTCAGGAGTTTGAGACCAGCCTGGGCAACATGGCAAAACCCCGTCTCTACTAAAAATACAAAAATTAACAAGGCATGGTGGCAGGTGCCTGTAATCCCAGCTACTCAGGAGGCTGAGGCAGGAGAATAGCCTGAACCCAGGAGGTGGAGGGTGCAGTGAGCCAAGATCACGCCACTGCACTCTAGCCTAGGCAAGAGAGTGAGACTCTCTCAAAAAAAGAGAGAGAGAGAGAGAGAAAGAGAAACAAGAATAGGTAGAAGAATTTTCTTTGAATCATCATTCTGTATCTGAGATTTATAAAGCTATAAAAATGTCAAACTAGCAGGGACCTTGATCATCAGAAAACCACAGAATTTTACAGTTGGCCTAGAGGGACCTTAGATGTGCACGCACTGCCCAGCTCTTCTTGCCTTCCAATGCAAGTGCCACCAAAGCTTTCTATCTGGTAATTTAGGCCTGATTTTGTTTTTCATCTTTTGAATGTTTCAGAGAAAGTATGAAAAATAACATAAAATACCCATAACCCAGCTTTAACAAATTTGAACATTCTCCCATATTCATCTCGAATTTTCTCTTCCTCCCCCCACTTCTTTTTAAAAGAAAATAAACACTACAGATACAATTTATTCCTTCCTTCCCTTTACGGAGTGACCATAATGCTAACTTGGATGTTTACCATTCTTATGCACATTTGACACAATTATTGTATAGTGTGAATATACAAAAATGGATAGTTGTTTGTTTTCCAATTTTATATAAATGATAACATACTGCATACATATTTCTGCAGATTTGGTTTTCTACACTTATTTGCACATATTTATTTTTTTAGTGGAAAAAAACACGGTAAAGTGAGGCAAACATGGACTTTAGAGTCAGCCAGAAATTGTGGCTTTTTCATGTAGGCCTCAAGCAAGTTACCGAATCTTCTGGAGTTTGTTTCTTGATTTGTAAAATGGGAGTAAAGCCCTACCTTGCAAGGCTATTGGGAAGTAAAAGATAATACCTATCTTTCGGCCTAGCACAAATATTCAATAAATGTTAACTATTATTTGCACATGAAATAGTACACATTCAATAAATGGTAGCTATTTTTATTGTAACCTGTAAATGTTCATATTTGTTCAGGAAAACTAAGTCTTAGAACGGCCCGAAGGTCCCCAGTACCTGACTGTGCTCATATAAAAGGAACTGTGATAATTTCCAGGTCAAGTCTTCGTGAATTTTTATGAACTCCTTTATCCAGTTGGGCTTGGCTTATTAATTTTAACAGCAGAATTAAACTACCAATTCTTTGATTTCTACTGAATGCCATTCTATATCCTTGTGATCAGGAGACTAATGTGCAGATGATTTTTTAAAGCTTAACTGTATCTTCCAGCCCCAACCACCCCCACCCACCTGTCTCTGTAGATTAATACCATCTCAGTACAATTCTGTTATCTGTAAATTTATGAAGCGTTTATCTTCATTTTCAATAAAGATGCTAAACTTGGGCTCAGGACTGACACCAGCAGAAGCACCACTGTTTATGTTATTTCTGCCTCACATGTTGTGCCTTCCAAAGCTCTTTTGATTATGTTATTGTTGTGTTAAAAACAGAAAAAAAAAGCAAAAGAAAATATGTTTATTCATTGCCTTATTTATAGTACCTTGATCCCACTCTTCACACCTACCTCTGCCTGTCAAAACTTGACCCATTCTTCATGATTCCCCTCAGGCGTAAACTTTTTCATGAAATCCATCCTGACCTCCCCCTGCCACAGGAGCACTCTCTCTCTCTCTCTCTCTCTCTCTCTCTCTCTCTCTCTCTCCTGAACACCAAAGCATGTATGTGCCTGTTGCACAGACTCAGCAAATACTTTACCCCTATGTATCCCAGATTAAACCACAAGCTTCCCCAGAGAAAGACATCCTACTCCCTTCTCTCATAGGCATTTAGAATGAATTGAACTCAACAACTATTAGGAATTAGTACACTGTGAGAGGATATCAGCCAATATGCAAACGATTACTGCCACAGAGAGTAGTGCAACCTGCTTATTTTAGTGGTCACATGGATTCAATATCTCTGTCAAAAGGGTAATAGTAATAGCTACCTTTATCAGGAGACTGTCCTGTCTGGTCCTTTACATGCAGTAGCTATTCTTGTATTAATCCTACAAGGAAAGTGAAATTGTCCCCATTTTCCATATTGTAGTAGAACCATAATTCAAATCCAGCTCCATCTAACTCTGAGGCCTATCTATGCTATTTCCACACTATGGGTCTAACATAATAAACCCTAGCCTGACTCTTACCACTCTGTGAAAGACTACCCTGCCACACCAGGAACATAATGTATAAGTAAATCAGAATGCCCTCACACACAGCCAAACAGTAATTCATTAAAAAAAAAGCAACTAATCTCCACCACAGATTCCTAAGCTTCCAATTCTACCATCCCCCAGAGAAAATCCCAATCCATTTGGGATATTAATTATGATAAAAATTTATTAAATACTCATAAATGTTAGACACTACAGGGAACACTAGAAAAACACAGCCATGTACCTATGCTTTCATTCAAAGAAAATTAAGTGTCTAAATGATGAGGACTCCTGGTAGCAGTAAATACTACTTTATTACTTGCATTTTCCCTATCCTTCTTTTAAAGCTGCTTATTATTTATTTAGTCTCTTGGTTTTTGGACCAAATGCCAAAATCTAATATATGTTTCAGGTAAAATACTATCTTAGCAGAGGAACATACAACCAACTCACTATCAGCCTTATCTCCATCATAATAGTCCTTATGAAATACTACCTATAGTGCTTTCATGTTTCTTTACTCCCTCTTAGACTGAAACAGGGAGTAAAAATAGCCTAAACCTTTTAGATGAATACAGTGAAGATAAAGAGATGCTCTTTTGTTGTAATGCAAAACACACACACACACACACACAAAGAAAGAAAGAGAGAAAAATGACTCCATTCAACCTCATTTACTTCTCCATAGTAAAGTTAGACATTTTTCCCTTACAAATATCCTCAAATTTCTATGACCTATTTTCTCAGAGCCTCTGTTAAAGGTGATAGAGCACAGTTAATACAGAAGACCAAACCAAAAAAGATCATGGGCACTTGAAGCCCAGACTACAATTTACACCTGATGATAATTCTGCCAACTGCCCATACTCCAGGATCAAGTTGATATTAAATTTTAATAAAATGACACTTTCATCTAGTGGTTTCCAAAGGACTGAGTGAAATGAGATTAACATAGAAAAATGTCAGACTGGTGAATGATTGACCTATTTGGCTAGTATGAATTAAATGAGAATTTTCAATGATAAAGATGTCAAATGAACAACAGAATTAAACATTTGATGGGATAAATATATACAAATTAAAATTCTGAGAGCAGGGCCAACTCTGAAATGAAGGTATGATTTCTCAGATAGGGGAAGGAGCTCACATAAACTCAAAGGTTTTTCCTTTCCCCGTCCATGAATTCCTTTTACAAGCCACAAAATCATTTATTTCACCATTAGAGATCAGACTTAAATAGAAACAATACCCTGGAAGAAGTAGCACATTGATTTTCATGAAATAACATTGATTTCCACCACCCCTCCACAACTGACTCACACTAGGGTTTAAGTATCTGATGAAGAGAAGAGGGTTATTACAGACCCAGGCTGCACAAACCGCTAAGTAGCCATGGGTGTCAAAAAAAGGGGGGAACATTATTGAAAACTGGAAAAGGCAGAAGTTAGAGTCCCAGCAGCTAAAGCAAAACATTAAAATTCTGCCTAAGTCCCCGGGAAGCCAGCTTACAAAGTCTACTCCCATGATTATTCTAATTATGCATTGGGTCAGCTGTGAAATACTCTGCAGTAATTACTAATTAAAATACAACAGCCAATGATCACAGACTGGTAAGTGATGATAAATGTATGTGCATTTAAAGAAAGAAGCGAGAAACTTAAGAAGGTTGTGGTTAACAAATGCTCTAGCCCCCTCAGATTTCTTTGTATAAAATATGCATTCACTATGGGCTCTGACACAAGTTGTCGTCCCGCACACCTTCAGATCTTCTGTTTAATTCTGTGGAGAAGTGACAACATATGTCCACTTTCTAATCATCTTTCAAGTATAATAACATTAGATGCTAATTACAGTATTTGTGCTAGCCCAAGCAGCAGTTAAGTGTCCAGAGGCAGTGCAAGAGAACCTAGTTTATCACATTGCTCAGACATTAGGCTATAAAGAAAAGTTTAGCCTACTCTGTTGATACACAAATCTGATTAATATGTCCCTTGTAGTAGATGAGCTCTGATTAGTATTTTCTCTGTTAAATCATTTAAGACTTAGGAGCTTCACTTTGCCTTGAATAGGACTAGAGTTTCATAAACAAGAAATGAGTCCTCTCATTAGGGGTTTGAAAAGTCATGGAAATTTGGCTATGGGAGCCAGGAAAAAAAACCATGCATTTCTACTCTGTGAGCCACACTACATTCTAGTAGCCATCCTCGTTAGTTCCTTATTCAGCACTATGGAAAGAAAGCCACTCAAAAGTAATTTCAGTGCAACTGACTCACGTTGCTACAGACAATGGGGAGAAGTCTGTACCTACTCTGGACAGAAGGGGAGGTGGTGGAAGGTGGCAAAGGCAATAAAACTTGAAGGACAAAGAGAAAGACTAGTCAGGACAAGTAATTCATTCCAACATTTCAACACTGGAGAATATAAAGTGTTATTAGGAAGGTAAATTTGGGATAATCCCTCAAATGTAAATGACATTTAGATTGTCCCAGTTGAGGATTAGCTATCACCAAGGTTATCTACAAATTGAATTTAGTACCCTTAAGGGGAAAATTCTGAGTGCAAATACTAACAAAAAAGAATGCCACTTGATTTCAAGGGGGCTAAGTAGCTGGGGGAAAAAAGCACAAAAAAATAGGCCTTTAATAAATAGTTCTTTACAGCTGTGGCATCACTATGGGCTAACTTATCCAAAAAATCACTGCAAGCATTCCACTAGAGAAGCATAAAAATATTTGAAAACCACTGACCCCAAAACACGATGCTCGGCTACATGGCAGAATAAAAAGGGCAAGGGGCCACCTTTGGAATCAGAAAGATGTAGAAATGAATCATGGTTCTGCTACTTAATATGAAAGACCTCAGACTATCCTTCCAGCCCTCAGTTTATTTGGACTATGAAATGAGGCCAAAAATATCTGACTCTTACAGTTTCTTAACTATGTAAACCTGTACTGGAGTGCCCGGAACATAGTAAGTATACAGAAGAAGGAGATTTTTCTAAACTCACTATTAGGACCATCAAAATTAGCATCAAATGATGGGCTTTAGAGACACTGGAGAGCTAAGGCAGAGACATGATTCAGGGACACATGGGAATGTTCTCCATTTCCTCTCCCTCAGGGAGGAGTTGCCCTTGCTCACACTGATCTGGGTGGAGCACCCAGGAGAGCCCTATATTTGTAAATATGTACTTAAATGAATCACATAAGACTATAAATATAAGCTCTTCAGAAATGGTGATAAAAATACCTAAAAATAAAAGTGTGTGGAGTATGAGGTACTCAATATGGCAGAACTTGATGCGCATGAGGGTTGTCTCAAGAAGCTATGTACCCTGTGAACAAGGGGCAAGAAAAACTATATGTTGCATCTATAACTACTCTGTACAGCTACCTTGCTTCTACAAGTCTTATACCCATGGTCACTAAACCCAGAACCTATAGTAGGTATGTGCTTTTAAGTGTGTATGTGATCTCTTCCCACCATTCTACAACCTACCTAAAATGCTGCAAGGTGCTTTAACACTTGCTAAATGAATAAAGGACACATGGGTTTCCCAAGAAGTACACACTAAATCCACAAATCCTAATTTTGTAATGACTAAAGCAAAGTAGCTTAGTATAAGTTAAGCCTAATGGTGCAATGCTGTGGTTCCGTTCTCATTATCATACTTCACCAGCCGAGGTAGCTAAAGTCCTATAGTATGCGACTAAAACAACAGAAATGGCAGAGACTCCTAGAATAGCTAGAAATTTACAGGGTGGGTTGGTGAAAACAGCACCATTCCAGAGGAATCAAGAGATTCAGGTTCAAGCCCTAGCTCCAAGTCTCAACATTTTCTATCCTTTTTGTGACATCAGCTACAAAAACAAGGAAGTTCAAAGATCTGGGAATCTAGGAATAAAAACAGCCTCACATTCGCATACCACCTTATCTACCCTATGGCTTACCAGTCATAGCTATAGTCCTCACTCATACAATGATAACTTGCCTTTTGCTCTATATAAATTACTAAGCTATGAATTAAAGCTATCACAATCCATGGCCTCCCAAAATATAGTATTTATACCATATATACATACATATATATATTCCCTTCCGCCCCCCACCCCGAAACCTTCAAAGATGAAGAAAAGCTGTGGTCAACACCTGGAACTGATTCTGAGACCTGATGGATCTAAAACCAATTTCAGCCTCTAAGAAGTCTGTCAGAAAATTGTGTGCTCAGATTTTAGGCTGAAGGTGCTTATTCTCTACATATTAGAGGGTCAATCTCCAATCATTCAGAAGAGCAATTGCTCACTGGAATCATCTAGGATCTGCCAGAGAAAATTACTTGAAAGCCACTGACTAAAAACAGGTCAGCTGAATTAAAAGGTTCTCAAATTCAAACATACAGCCCTGCAAACAGACTTAGCATACACCAAAAAGTCATTGTCCTCTAGTTCCAAATGTTCATGCTCTAGAGATCACCTACCGCTAAACTAGCTGAGAGACTTTAGATAAGTTGCTGGACTTCTCTGCACTTCAGTCTCCTTAGCTATGCAAGAGAAGACTGGATCAGATGGTCTGCATGGTGCCTTCCAAAACTGAGATTCCATGCTCATTCACAACTGCAACCTCTGTGCTACCATCCCACACACTATGAAAGGAAGGTATAGGTTCCAACAATGGGTCATATTAATTGGGTTTTGTTGCAAAAAATAATGCCTCCTCTGCCCTCTCTGTTCCTTGCCTCCTTATTTGGTGATCAATTTCTTCCATATAAAAATGACTTCATATGGAATTTATCTCTATGGAAATAAAAGCAAGCTTATTGTGTGTGTGGCAGGGGAGGACTGTGCGGGGGGTGGGGGGATGTTTGTGAATGTAGGTATGTCAATGTTGAATCAGAAGACTAGGATCTGAGAAATGTTCCATCACTCATATGCAATGAGGACAAAACCATCTTCCTTACTTATCTTATGGTTACTGTAATAATCTAATAAAATAAGTATGGGAAAAGATCTTTAACTCAATAGGAATGGGCCGGGCACAGTGGCTCACACCCGTAATCCCAGCACTTTGGGAGGCCGAGGCAGGTTCATCATGAGGTCAGAAGTTCAAGACCAGCCTGGCCAAGATGGTAAAACCCCGTCTCTACTTTAAAAAATACAAAAAATTAGCTGGGCATGGTGGTAGGCGCCTGTAATCCCAGCTACTCAGGAGGCTGAGGCAGGAGAATTGCTTGAACCTGGGCAGCAGAGGTTGCAGCGAGCTGAGATTGAGTCACGGCACTCCAGCCTGGGCAATAAAGACTCCATCTCAAAAAAAAAAAAAAATCATTAGGAATGATGCAAATATAAGGCATGTTTTTATTAACTTTTCTTAGTCTTAGATACAGTGGTTTTCTTGATACAATGGTTTTCTTGAAATCAGAGAGAAAAAGCCATGTCTGCACAAAGTACAGGCTCATTCCATTTTGACTTGCTTAAAAATTAAATACGAAAAAGTACTGTGAATGAAAATCATCTACCATTTAATGGTCATTTGTTGTTGTTGTCATTAAGCCCTTACGATATAGCAGATCGTATAGGGTTACGCATTAGAGACACATATGCTTAAATTCTGAGAGGAGATGCATTTTGGATCACTCACTGCTCCATCCTCAGCACCCAGCACAGCAATGAGACAGAGAGGCACTCAACATTTGCAGAATCAATGAATGAGACGTGGTCTCTGTCTTCAAAAGGCTTAGAGTACACTATGAAGACCTGGCATATAACAAGTATACTAACTATCATAGCTGATTTGAAAGAAGTCCACATCATCAGGGCATGAAGGAAGGAGTGGTCCATTTAACTTGGACTGGGTTCAATGAGTGGGGGTGCAAAGAAAGTAAGAAGAGACCTCAAAGAGGAGGGGAGCTTGGTCTGAACCTTTGGTGCACAAATTCATTAACAAGTCTAACTCTCCTTTAGCCATAAGGTATTTGGAGTGAGAGATATGTTAACACATGACTTATATGTTGTAAAGTGGGGAGTAGTAAGGAATAGATTGTGTCTGTCATCTTTGCTACATGTAATTCTGAGCTTAATTTACATGACAGCCTCATTTACATACAAAGAAAGGTTATAAAAAAACAAAGCAAGAGGCAGTCAATAAGAAAGGATATTAACAACATTTACAAAGATGCAGCAATATCAGAGTCATTATTGATCCTGAGGTCCTCTAATGATGTTGATGACAATAAATTTTTGAAACAAATTTGTTTAGAGACACAGTCTTACTCTGTCACCCAGACTGGAGTACAGTGGCACAAGCACGTCATGCGGCAGCCTATCTCCCAGGCACAAGTTATCTTCCCACCTCAGCCTTCCAAGTACCTGGGATCACAGGCACATCCCACCATGCTTGGCAATTTTTTATTTTTTGTAGAGACAGGGTCTTCCTGTGTTACCCAGGATAGTTTTCTCCTAGACTCAAGTGATCCTCCTGCCTCAGCCTCCTAAAGTGCTGGGATTACAGGCATGAGCTACTGCAGCCAGCATTATTTCCAATAATAAACATTTCATGTGATGAAAACATTTAGCTTCAGTGTGGAGAAAATATCAAATACCCTCAGATATAGGCAAGAAATTTCCTGTAGTGAGTTACAGCATATTCATTAGGTGGTATTAAATGGTCCAAAGTCAGAGAACCCATCACTCCTAACAGCTGAGTGTGTTAATGACTACACAAGATACACATTGCATACCTGTATTAAAACATCTCATGGGCCGGGCGCGGTGGCTCAAGCCTGTAATCCCCGCACTTTGGGAGGCCGAGACGGGTGGATCACGAGGTCAAGAGATCGAGACCATCCTGGTCAACATGGTGAAACCCCGTCTCTACTAAAAATACAAAAAATTAGCTGGGCATGGTGGCGCGTGCCTGTAATCCCAGCTATTCAGGAGGCTGAGGCAGGAGAATTGCCTGAACCCAGGAGACGGAGGTTGCGGTGAGCCGAGATCGCGCCATTGCACTCCAGCCTGGGTAACAAGAGTGAAACTCTGTCTCAAAAAAAAAAAAAAAAAAAACATCTCATGTACCTACTGTGTACATACAAAAAATAAAAATTTTTAAAAATTGAGTGCCAGAAACCTCTAAATTGCCAGAAAAAAACTACAAATGACCTAACAATAAATCCAGACATGAATATCCAGTGAGTTTTGCCATATACCTATTATATCAGTTCAGGCAAGTCACATTTAATATATGGACTCCATTTAGTAAGAGGGAATTGTGGTGACAGAGGACAGTGATAACTGTATATAATCTCCTAATATCATCAGGAAATTTATTTTCCAACAGCAAAATCAAGGCTAATAGGATAAAGGCAAAGCAGGCTTATTGTCATTAGTGAAATGATATGTATCTTTAAAGTACCATATCAAGTTAGTCTGCTTATATCATTTTATTTTAGTTACAGCATAGGCATGTAAGAACAAGAAGCAACATGGCATAATGCATCAGTTATAAAAAACACTTTTTGCTCTTGGGACCTCTTTATATTGTACTTAATAAGTACAATTCAAACGAACTTTTGTTTATATAGGTTATGCAGTATACAAGAATATTTAATGTATAAGAAATTAGAATTTTTGAGTATTTGTTAACCCATTAGAATCATAAATCCTGTACATGCTAATATAAATAACACATCTTTCTGAAAAGTAACTATATACTTTAAAACAACACCAAAATAATGAAAGAAATGGCATCACTTTATATTTTTTAAAATCCTTAATGATTTTGCTTAATAGAAGACAACTGGATTTTCTTTCCTGTTTCTGTATTTAATCTACTGAAACATGTTGTTTTGGTTGAAATATATCTTTAAAACACAGCCTCATATAGATATGTAATTGGAAAACAGATGATGTGAATATCATTCTTTACCGTTATACCAAAACTTGACGTGCTTTTTTTTTAAGGTTAGCTGCAATGTGGAATCAAGTCTATGTCAATGAACTCTGTGTACTCTGTTACTTTAAAATGCACTTTTTTATCTTGTACTTTCAATGGCTCTTTTTTCCCATTCATAATTTTATAATATCATGCATTGGCTATTGGAAAATATTGTTCACTAAAGCTACAGATCTTCCATATGTTGAAATTTTCATTATACAATATCAAAAACACACCACCACTTCATCAAGAAAATAAGTGTTAGGAAGTTGTCAAGCTCTCACAGTCACAGTGGTAAACACAAGTTTCCCCAAATTCAATCTTTCCTTTAAAAGCATGAATTGGCAGCAAATACTGTTTTCCTTGAAGTGACAGGCCCACTCATTTTTTTTCATTCATTCAGTTTTGATAAAATTTCCCCAAATATTAAGTCTGGGAAACCACAGTTTTCTTCAGCCGTTTTTTCACATAAAAAAATATGTTCTACAAAAAATACCCACTCAGCTCACAACTCAAACAAGTGCTCAAGTGCCTTTCTTTTAGACAATCACAGGTGTATGCAACAAAGGTGCTTTATGTTGTACCACCCATTTAGTCACTACGAACATTACGAAGGGGTAACTACAACACTACTCAAGGGTTGACATTTATTAAACTAATGTTTTAATAGCTTCATTGAGGACATTCTTAAGTGAAAATGGCTCTCCCACCCCACCCCACTCCAGCCCTTTTAATTTCAACTTTATGGCAGTCAAAAGCACAATGACTTCCAGTGCAGCTCGGTGCCGCTGTTCAGATTCACATTAAGGCTCCAGCAGTTTTTCCCACCATTGCTTTCATACGATTGGTGCAAACACCAACACTGTTAAAAAAAAAAAAAAAAAAGACAAGTAATATCTTAGGAGTATTATGAAAACAGTTGTGACCTCATGGATTCCCTGAAAGGATCTCAGGAACCCCAAGGAACCTAGGAACCACACTTTGAGAACCACTGATGTCAAGGAAAGACATTTTTTTAAAAAATACCTATTTCATAGATCTATGGTGGAGAAGCTCACAAGAGATGCAAACAAGTAGCAAAGTACTCAGTAGGTGTTCACAAAATGTCATTTTAAATTCTCCCCTACATAAAATAAGAGATTATCCCATTTTGACACCTATCCAAAGACCAAGAGAAGTTAAATGACTGAAGATCAAAAGAAAATGGGAAAATTAATATGAGAATGATACAGAAATAACAGATCAACCTAATACTGTTATGAAACTGAGAGATTTTAAAATGCTTTAGAAAATGTTTATACTTTCTGCCAGCAAACATTTATAAACTGTCTCAATTTCAAAAGGGATGATAAACACTCATCTTGAACCATTTATCACTGTACTTTAGTCGCCACTGACACCTTTCGAATACCCTCAAGAAAATATTTAATAATTCTTTTATTTTTTTCCTTGTTGTCTACTACACACAAAGTTACACTCAACAGAGTCTCTGTGATTTCGGAGTATTCCTACTCCAGCTGCTGGATCCCACCTGATGTCCTTTATTTAGGACACCTGTTTCAGGAATGAGACAATTAAGGTGATGAACCGATTCCTCGTAAAAAATAGAAATTTCCCATTTCCTTAGGAATGTAAGTAGGAGACAGAAAAGAATGTTTGATAAAGCACAATTACACATCTAATTACCAGATGCTAAGCAGTTAGCCAGAACAGATATTCTACTTGCTATATGTTGTTTTGCTCCACTGAGACACTGTATTAGTTATCTATAGCTGAGCAACAATATTTCCACAGTTTCAGTCATTTAAAATAACACCCATTTATTATCTCACAGTTCTGTGAGTAAGGAGTCTTCTGTGAGTAAGCTATGCCTTCTGCGAGAAGGCATAGCTTTACTGGGTCCTTTGCAAGGCTTCAATCATGGTGTCAGCTATGTGTGGTTCACATTTGGAGGCTCAACTTGGGGAGGATCTGCTTCCTTGCTTGTGTGACTGTTGACAGCATTCAGTTCCTTGCAACTGTAGAACTGAGAGCTTCAGTTTTTTGCTGGCTGTCAGGGTAGACTGTCCTCAGCTCCTCAAAGCCACCTGAAGTTCTCTGCCACATGGGTTCCTCAATACAGCTACTTGCTACCTCATAGCCAGCAAGGGACAGAGAGACTCCAGCAAAATAAGGGCTACAATCTTATATAACAGAATCATATACACATAATAATGTATATCCTGTCACTTTTGCCATGTTCTATTAGTTAGAAGCAAGTCACAGGTCCTGTCCATACTCAATGGGAAGGGATCATACAAAAGCATTAAGGAAGGCAAGAATCATGGGGCCTACCTTAAAAGTGTGTTTACCATAGACATGCTGGAGCATGCGGTGTGACTAGTAGGGAATAGGAAAAAACTGAAATAAGCCAAGATTAGGGTAAGGAGAATGAATGAGCTGGACAGTATGGAAAGAAGGAATATGGGCCTAGTATCATCTACATCTATATCCATAGGATGGCAACAAATCTGGATAGAGCTGAGATAGTACAGATACATAAAGAAGTCTGATTTGGTAAGTTGGATACAACTGTAAGAGTTAACAGGGACTCACAATGAGCAGGTGACAATGGTGTGGCTCCAGGAAAGCTGCTGGTTGGAGCAGGATCCCAGCATGCAGCTGGAATATGGAAAGAAGAATACAGGTCCAAGGAGAAGGAAGAGGACTGGTAAGAGACAAGACTCAGTGCCTGGACTCTAGCTCTAGTACTGGGAATTGGAAGGGGAATCAGAAAATCAAGCAAAAGCCCAGTGACATAAACCAGGTGAACAAGGATAGAGTGAGGGTCCAGTTACTGAGCTCAGGGAGCTCATGAGTGTCTGGACATAGCACAGTTTAGGGCAGTAAGACTAATTCTAAATTTCAATATCCAATAACCCAGGGCTACCTTTGCTCCAGAGACTGACCTGGTCAGGGACTGACTAGGTGAGGCCAAAATTTACGTACTGGTGATGGGAGCTAAGCAAGAGAAGAAAGGAACCAGCTTTGATACTTTCTCATTGCTTAGGACACTGGGTAAAGTCTAAACCCACAGTATGGTATGAACCCCATGATAACACAGTCTCAATCTGCCCATCTAGTCTTGTCCCCCTGCATGACTGACACTCCTTAGATTGAAACCACTGGAACACGCTGCTGTGTCCTAAACATGGCACGGACTTGCAGGCCTCTGAGACTTAACCTCTGTTTACTTTCCCTAAAGTGCCCTATCTCCTCTGCCTCTACCTAGAGAATTCCTACTTAATTTCTCAGGACCTCGTCCAAATGTTACTTTCTCTGTGAAATGTGTCCACTGTCCAGACCTCTATAGTGGCACTTATCATCAAGTTATGATTGCTTATTCTGTGTATCTTCAACCTAACAGACTGTGAATATGAGAGGGAAAGGACCATACCTATCTGTTCAACTTTGTATCCTCTGCACCTGGAATAGTGGCTGGTATTTAGTGGTTACTCGATAAAAAAATTATTGAAACAAATGCAGGAAGCAGTTAAATAATGCTTTATTGAACTTGCCTTAGGATCCTAATTTTGTCCCCCAACTCTCACCTGCATTTCCGACTGCTATACACCCACTTCTTGCAATATTGATGGGAGCTCTGTGTATCTGCCTGGGTTCACATAGCTGCTGCTCTTTAATGAGCATTGATGCAGTTGAAGCCTGACATAGAGGGCTGAAAAAACAGCACTAAATCTTTTATGGACAAACTGCAAATCTGCATGTACAGTCAGACGTTTCCCCTTCTGACCCAGAGCTCTGATCACCAGATGTGAGAGGTAAAGCAGAACACAACACCCACATGTTTTCAAAAGAGGGGAAATCCCAAGTTTAGTTCATGGCTGCCACTGCAGTAACCCAGAAAACCTACATGACCCACAGGTGATTTTAAGTCCCTCTCCTTTTGCTGACAAGAAAAACATGTCTTGGCACTTGGTATCTTTAGTGTCTAAAGCTACAGTAAAAGTATTTCCTCTTCAAAATTCATTCTGCAGTGAGAATGGCTTCCTTCTGCTCTTACATGTGACACTTTAATGGCTAAACCTAATGAACACACAGAGTTGGATCACAGACCCGGCAATTACTACTTCTGAGGCTGGCTATTGAGTTCTGCATTAAGAAATGTTCAGAAGCTATTCACCTTCTATTGGGCAAGTCAGAAAAGGGCTACTCATCATCCTCAGACATGCACAACAGTATCAGTCAATTCTCTTCTACGGAGAAAGATTTTAAGGTGAAATGAATTTTTCAAATCTGATTGTTCATACTCAAGGTGACCCCAACAGGGAGTGGCTAGAAACAAGGCCTCAGCTAATCTGTACGAGCCCTTTTCAGACTTTGAATATGGATATTAAACCCTAGAAATGGGAACAAACTATGCATACATCTTTTTATTTTACTTTAAAAATATGCACAGATCCATGTTTTCAAATGGCCCTTTGGCCTAAGACAATGAAGAAATTCCATTCACCCTGGCTCTCCTGCAGCATCCTGGCTTGTCTGCTTGCTTGCTCTTTGGTCCTTCCCTCTTTCCGTCCCACAAATACTCAGTGAGAACATATCAATGTGCTTACTGCAATAGGCTCCTTCCTTTCAGAAGGGAATTTATACAGTAGCATAAGTAAGAAGTGAAGGAAGTGAAAAAGAAACTTTTAATCCACATTAGGTGAAGCCAGCAACATCCCTCTGGAAAGGATACTTTGGTTTCTTCTCCAAAAGAATAATTTAAAATGGAGAAAATATTTACTTCTACTTTTCATTGTTAAAAGTTTACAGGAAGCTACTATAATGATTCCAGCTTTTATAATCTATTGTGATGAGCTTCAAACATCTGTGCATTAGAACTTAATTATCTGAACTGGATTTGATCTGTTTTTACATCCCCACAGTTGGCCACAGCATTGGAACTTCCTGCATGATTACAGCCTGAACTTCCCAAAGAGATTTGTCTGAAAAGGTCTCACATTCAATAACAAAAGGTATTTTATAGAAAACAAGTACAATTATACAAGTGACTAGGTTCAAGATTTAATGTGTACATGATATCTATGTGAATAAACATTTTCCCACTATATCTCATGGAAAATGAAAAGAAATGACTTTCTAAATTAATACAGTAAAGCTAATAAGAAAGTGATAAAACCTAACATTATAAAGAAATAAAAAACAAAAGCCTGATATTAAACGAACCCTTGTACATGGGCTTTGGATTTTGGAGGGCAAATCGCATGTGACTGACTAATATTGGTACAGATTAACAGTTTATAAAATACCTTATATGTTATTTCTTTTAATCCTCTATAGCAATGATTCTCAACTGGGGCAATGTCCTCCCTCCAGGGACATCTGGCAATGTCTAGAGACATGTTTAGTTGTCACAGTGTACCTGTCTTATGCAGCCCTTCTGTTCTCAAATCCCTAGTAAGTGGGTTATATGCTCACCCTTCCCTTCATGGCTCTTAATACGCTGATGGACCTCAGAACCCAAGTAAGCCAGTCAAGTGACCTCCCAAGAATTTGTTTTCAGGTCTCAGGAACTCTAGAAAGTTTCTGCTAAACTATAAGTTAGGGAGGAGTCCCTTTTCTTCTATTGTTTAAAATAGTTTCAGAATGAACTGTACCAGCTCCTCTTTATACCTCTGGTGGCATTTGGCTGTGAATCTGCCTCGTCCTATACTTTTTTTGGTTGGTAGACAATGTCCAAATTGCCTCTAGGAACTTTCTAGAGTTCCTGAGACCTGAAAACAAATTCTTGGGAGGTCACTTGACTGGCTTACTTGGGTTCTGAGGTCCATCAGGTTATTAAGAGCCATGAAGGGAAGGGTGAGCATATAACCCACTTACTAGGGATTTGAGAACAGAAGGGCTGCATAAGACAGGTACATTGTGACAACTAAACATGTCTCTAGACATTGCCAGATGTCCCTGGAGGGAGGACATTGCCCCAGTCCAAATCAGTTTGGACTGATATAGGACCAGGTTCAGAATGGATATGTATTTGGTCCATATGCACAGAGAAACAGAAGTTTCTGAGCTGAATGGGCTGGTGATGGGAATGATGGGGGCAGGGAAATGACTGATGAAAAGCACATATAAGTAAGTAGGGAGGGCACGGTGGCTCAAGCCTATAATCCCAGAACTGTGGGAGGCCAAGGCGGGCAGATCAAGAGATCAAGAGATCGAGACCATCCTGGCCAACATGATGAAACCCTGTCTCTATTAAATTAAAAAAAAAAAAAAAAAGCTGGGTGTAGTGGCGTGCGCCTGTAGTGCTGAGGCGGGAGAACTGCTTGAACCCAGGAGGCAGAGGTTGCAGTAAGCCAAGATCGCGCCACTGCACTCCAGCCTGGCGCCTGGCAACAGAGCAAGACTCTGTCTCAGAAAAAAGAAAGTGATCTCACTCACCTTCATTTTACAGTTTCTCCTGAGGCCCCAGCTGAACTTTCTGCTCCAGGATTCATTAGATACCTCCATGCAGTGCGATTACATTCCTTTTTTGCTTAAACTAGTTTAAGAAGATTTATTCACTTAAAACAATTGATTCTTGACCAAAATATGTTCACAATGATTGTCCTCAACCCTGAGATACATAATCACTACTGAAAAATTAAGCAACTTTCCCAGTGTTAGTAAGAACCAGTAAATGGCAAAGCACAATTTTTTTTTTTGGTGGGGGGGGAGGAAGGCAGGAAGGGAGGGAAGAAGGACGGTAGGGAGGAAGGAAAGGATGAAGGAAGGAAGGAAGGGAGGAAGCGGGGAGGGAGGGAAGGAAGGGAGGAAGCGGGGAGGGAGGGAGGGAAGGGAAGGAAGGAAATCAAGCAATGAGAGAGACATTGCCGACCTGGATCTAGACGTTTACAAGTTGATTCCTTTTTTTTTTTTGAGAGAAGGAAAGAAAAAAAAATAAGTAAAGGAGAGGAAGAAAGAGGAAGAGAAAGAGGGAGAGTAAATGGAAATATTGCTTTATTTTGAAAAAAATTGGGCATTATTAATGGCCAATCAATGTTTCATTTAAACTTATGGGTAGGTGTGATGTGGTATTGACAAGAATGTATATTTTGTGTATTTGAAGTGGAGAGTTCTATAAATATTTATTAAGTTTACTTGATCGGGATCTGAGTTTGAGTCCTTGATATCCTTATTAATTTTCTGTCTCATTGAGTCTAAGTCTCTATGTATCTGGGTGTTAGGATCGTTAGCTCTTGTTGTTGCATTGATCCTTTTACCACTGTGTCTTTGTTGCTTTAAAATCTATTTTATCCGCTACGAGATTTGCAACTCCTGCTTTTTATTTATTTATTATTTATTTTTGCTCTCCATTTGGTTGGTAAATCTTTCTCCATCCCTTTGTTTTGAGTCTTTGTGTATCCTTGCATGTGAAACAGGTCTGGGTGTAACATGCCATTGGGTTTTGGCTGTGTCTTTTGATTGGGGGATTTAGTCAATTTAAATTTAGGGTTACTGCCATTTGATGTTGACTGGCTGTTTTATCCATTCGTTGGTGTAAATTCTTCTTTATGTTGGTGCTCTTTACTTTTTGGTGTATTTTTAGAAAGGCTAATACTGGTTGTTTCTTTCTGTGTGTAATGCTTCTTTCAGAAGCTCCTGTAAAGCAGGCCTGGTGGTAATAAAATCTCTGAGTTCTTGCTTGTTCATAAAAGATTTTATTTTTCCTTCAGTTGTGAAGCTTAGTTTGGCTGGATATGAAATTCTGGGCTGAAGGTTCTGTTCTTTGAGGATGTTGAATATTGGCCCCCACTCTCTTCTGGCTTGTAGAGTTTCTGCTGAGAGATCTGCTGTAAGTCTGATAGGCTTGCCTTTGTGGGTAACATGACCTTTCTCTCTGGCTGCCCTTAGTATTTTCTCCTTCGTTTCAACCCTGGTGAATCTAACGATTATGTGCCTTGGGGTTGCTCTTCTTGAGGAATATCTTTGTGGTGTTCTCTGTATTTCCTGGGGTTGAATGTTGACCTGCTTTGCTAGTTTAGGAAAATTTTCCTGAATAATATCCTGAAGTGTATTTTCCAGCTTGGATTCATTCTCTCCGTCGCATTCAGGTACACCTAGCAAACGTAAATTTGGTCTTTTCACATAGTCCCACATTTCTTGGAGACTTTGCTCATTCCTTTTTATGCTTTTTTCTCTAATCTTTTCTTCACGTTTTATTTCATTAAGTTGGACTTTGACCTCTGATATCCCTTCTTCTGCTTGAACAATTCGAGTGTTTAAACCTGTGCATACTTCTCGGAGTTCCTGTATTGTATTCTTCAGTTCCATTAATTCACTCATACTCCTCTCTAAGTTGTCTATTCTCAATAGGATTTCATCAAACCTTTTTTCAAAGTTCCTAGTTTCTTTACATTGGGCTACAATGTGTTCTTTTAACTCACCGAAGTTTGTTATTATCCATTCCTTGAAGAGTGATTCTGTCATCAGGATGCGCTCATTCTCCATCAAGCCTTGTTCCATTGTTGATGTGGAACTGTGATCATATTTAGAGGGAGAGGCGTTCTGATTTTGAGTGTTCTCAGCTTTTTTACGCTGGTTTCTTCCCGTCATTGTAAATTTATCCTCCTGCCGTCTTTGAATTTACCAACTTTCAGATTAGGTCTTTTGAGTGGGCGTCCAGGTTGTTAGTTCCCAGGGCCAGAGCAGCGGCGTTAAAACTGATGGTGCTTTTCTGCCCAGGATTCTCCTGTCTGGCTTCCTTCTTGTGTCCGTAGTAGGCGACTCTGCCTTCCCGGGGCTCCAAACCTCGGTCAGAAGGGGAACCGGTCCCGTTTACTCTGAGCCGAGCGCTGCCACACCAAGGTGCCGTCACAGCCGCTGCGCCGGGCTCTGGTGTCGTGCTGGGGGCCCTTGTGGGTCCTCCGAACCTGTTTACCCTTCTCCGAGAGCTGCCGCGCGGAGGTGCCCACGGAATCGCTGCGCCGGCCACGAGAGTCGCGCTGGCCACCCGTGTGTTTCCTCCACTGGGGGATCTTCTGCTCCGTGAGCGACCAGAATTTGTCTGAAAGTGTGGCGTCCTCTAGTTCTCCGCTCCTTCCCTGAGAGCTGCAATCCCGGGATGTTAGCGATCGGCCATCTTCCAAAGCACAATTTTTTATGCCTCTGGATCCCATGCTCCTTAAACAGGCTGTCCATTAATAATCAAATAACAAACCTTACAGACTACAGCCACATCTCATAGAAAAACAACAGCGCTGTCTGGGTGTGGTGGCTCACACCTGTAATCTCAGAAGTTTAGAAGGCCAAGGAGGTCTTCCTTAGGTCTTCCTCCTAAGGTCAGGAGTTCAAGACCAGCCTGGCCAACATGGTAAAACCCCACCTCTACTAAAAATATAAAAATTGGCCAGGCGTAATGGTGCAACCCTGTAGTCTCAGCTACTCGGGAAGCTGAGGCACAAGAAATGCTTGAACCCAGAAGACGGAGGTTGAAGTGAGCCGAGTTTATAGCACTGCACTCTAACCTGGGTGACAGAGTCAGAGACTCTGTCTCAGAAAAGAAGAAAAAAAGAAAAAAAAATGTGGTACTTCATATTTTCATTTTATTACCCATTCCTGCTTCAACCTAAGGAAATGTCTCCAACTCTTTAAATTGAGATCAACTTTTCTGCCATGAACAAACAATAACACAATTATGAAAAAAACGTAATAATGACCTAAAGAAGGGTAGAACTGTACAGATAATTCTGAAATTGAGGCAGTAATGAATAGCCTACCAACCAAAAAAAAGTATAGAACCAGGCAGATTCACAGCCAAATGCCACCAGAGGTATAAAGAGGAGCTGGTACAGTTCATTCTGAAACTATTTTAAACAATAGAAGAAAAGGGACTCGTCCCTAACTCATTTTATGAGGCCAGCATCATCCCGATACCAAAACCTGGCAGAGACACACACACAAAAAGAAAATTTCAGGCCAATATCCCTGATAAACATCAATGTGAAAATCCTCAATAAAATACTGGCAACCTGAATCCAGCAGCACATCAAAAAGCTTATCCACCATGATCAAGTTGGCTTCATCCCTAGGATGAAAGGCTGGTTCAACTTACACAAATCAATAAACGTAATCTATCACATAAAACAGAAGCAATGACAAAAACCACGATTATCTCAACAGACATAGAAAGGGCCTTTGATAAAATTCAACACCCCTTCATGCTACAAATTCTCAATAAACTAGGTATTGATGGAACGTATCTCAAAATAACAAGAGCTGTTTATGACAAATGCACAGCCAATATCATACTGAATGGGCAAAAGCTGGAAGGATTCCCTTTGAAAACCAGCACAGGACAAGGATGCCCTCTCTCACCACTCCTATTCAACATAGTATTGGAAGTTCTGGCCAGGGCAATTGGAGAACAGAAAGAAATAAGGGATATTCAAATAGGAAGACAGGAAGTCAAATTGTCTCTGTTTGCAGGTGATGTGATTGTTTATTTAGAAAACCCCATCGTCTCGGCCCCAAATCTCCTTAAGCTGATAAGCAACTTCAGCAAAGTCTTGGGATACAAAATCAATGTGCAAAAATCACAAGCATTCTTATACACCAATAACAGACAAACAGAGAACCAAATAATGAGTGAACTCCCATTCACAATTGCTACAAAGAGAATAAAATACCTAGAAATAGAACTTACAAGGGATATGAAAGACCTCTTCAAGGAGAACTACAAATCACTGCTCAAGGAAATAAGAGAAAACAAAAATTAAAAAACATTCCATCCTCAGGGATAGGAAGAATCAATATTGCGAAAATGGCCATACTACCCAAAGTAAATTACAGATTCAATGCTATCCCCATCAAGCTACCATTGACTTGCTTCACAGAATTAGAAAAAACTACTTTAAACTTCATATGGAACCAAAAAAGAGCCCACATAGCCAAGACAACCCTAAGCAAAAAGAACAAAGCTGGAGGCATCATGCTACCTTACTTCAAACTATACTACAAGGCTATAGTAACCAAAGCAGCATGGTACTATATACCAAAACAGATACCTAGACCAATGGCATAGAACAGAGGCCTCAGAAATAATACCACACATCTACAACCATCTGATCTTTGACAAACCTGACAAAACAAGCAATGGGGAAAGGATTCCCATTCCTTATTCAATAAATGGTGTTAGGACAACTGGCTAGCCATATTCAGAAAACGGAAACTGGACTCTTTCCTTACATGTTATACAAAAATTAACTCAAGATGGATTAAAGACTTAAATGTAAGACTAAAACCATAAAACCCCTAGAAAAAAAGCCTAGGCAATACCATTCAGGACATAGGCATAGGCAAAGACTTCATGACTAAAACACCAAAAGCAATGGCAACAAAAGCCAAGATAGACAAATGGGATCTAACTAAACAAAAGAACTTCTGCACAGCAAAAGGAACTATCACCAGAGTGAACAGGTGATAGTTGGTGGTAGTAGTTGCAATCTATCCATCTAACAAAGTGTTAATATCCAGAATCTACAAAGAACTTAAACAAATTTACAAGAAAAAAAACAAACAACCTCATCAAAAAGTGGGTGAAGGATATAAACAGACACTTCTCAAAAGAAGACATTTATACAGCCAACAAAAAAAAAGCTCATCATCACTGGTCATTAGAGAAATGCAAATCAAAACCACAATGAGATACCATCTCACGCCAGTTAAAATGGTGATCATTAAAAAATCTGGAGACAACAGATGCTGGAGAGGATGTGGAGAAATAGGAACGCTTTTACACTATTGGTGAAAGTGTAAATTAGTTCAAGCATTGTGGAAGGCAGTGTGGTGATTCCTCAAGAATCCAGAACCAGAAAAACCATTTGACCCAGAAATCCCCCAATGGGGATGAGGGGTCAGGGGAGGGATAGCATTAGGAGAAATACCTAATGTAGATGATGGGTTTATGGGTGCAGCAAACCACCATGGCATGTGTGTACCTATGTAACAAACCTGTATGTTCTGCTTATGTATCCCAGAACTTAAAGTATTTAAAAAAAAAAAAAAGCTTGGGAGGCTGCGGGAGGCTCATGAGGTCAAGAGATCGAGACCATCCTGGCCAACATGGTGAAACCTTCTCTCTACATGAATAAACTTTGAAGACATTGTAATGTCTTTGAAATAAGGCAGACAAAAAAGGACACATACTGTATGATTCCACTTATACAAGATACCTAGAGGAAACAAATTCACACAGACAGAAAGGAGAATGATGGTCGCTAGAGACTAAGGGGGAAAGGGGAATGAGGAGTTGAGTATTTAATAGGCAGAAAATTTAAGTTGGGAAAATGAAATCATTCTGGAGATGGACGGTGGTAGTAGTTGCAAAGCAATGTTAATATATTTAATGTCACTGAACTGTATTAAAATGGTTTTATGTACATTTTACCACAATAAAAATAAAAATTTAAAATACACATGTTTAGACTTCACCCAAGATCTGAGGAAGGTCATTCCAAGACAGTGAAGACCCCTTTCTCAGTAGGAACTTTTAAAATTTTTTCTTTATATCAATAAATATTTTCTAGATTATTTAAAAAACTATACCCCCTTCAATAAGAAAATAAAGTCAATTTCAAGGGAAAAGGTAAGATAATTTTGTAGTTCTGGGTAGAGTATCTACTGCTTTTAAAAATTACACACAGAACAAATAAGTTCTCCATTTGGCTTTAACAACACAAACCAAAAAATTAAGTGAAGCCAGCTAAAATAAAGGGGGACCAAGTGGATCAAGAAGATCCTTAACTTTTAACAGCTATCATAATGAACTGCTATCAACTGTGGCCAGCAAAGGATAACTCCAAAATTTTTCAATTCAGCCTTATAGACCTATTCCAATGTAGATAAATACAATATGGGAAGGAATGAACTTGTTCAAGTACTCCAGATTCAACTAATTTCACTATTTTGTTATCCTTATATTTTAACAATATATTTGAGGCTCTATAAAGTCAAGGAAAGTCCTCAAAACAATGTTACAGATAGTAATATGAAGGCAAAAAACAGCTTCCTGAGAGCTGCTGGTCTTAAAAGCTTATTCCCCACCACCTCTTTCAATTCTGCAAGCATATGAATCAGGAGTTAACAACAGTCATCTGGCATTCAGAGTAATAACTCTGAAGCCTCATTCTGAGTCCTCTGGGTTAGACACAGCATAACTACTCAGAAATGTCCACTGCTACCAGACAGAAATAATTATGTGTTCCCTTTTCTACTAAAGGATTTCGAGAATTAGTTCTTTAAAACATCTTGAGATGCTTACATTTAAAACAAAAATCTAAAAAGGGCAAAATTCCATTTCTAATGACCACTTCATGTATGAGCTAATAACTATGATGCACACATGCAATGTGTCTGGACTCCAAACAGAATATTAGAATAGTGGGAACCTGCTATCCAGCTTGGTCCCCAGCTGACAGATACCAGTTGGAAATGAAAGAATGGAAAAAGCCATTGTGGCAGTAGTCTGCATCCTGCAATAGCAGATTCTGACTGGCGTCACTTCCATAGTGAAAAGTAACAGAACCTGACAAAGAAAAATTCAGGCTCCTTTTCTACTTGTAATGGTCATATCAGGCCTAGTGGAAGTATGTTACACAAGACAGACAGAAAAGAATGCAAGCAAATATCACTGGCCACAGAAAGGCCCTCCCAGCCAAACCAAGGCAGAATTTCCCAAGGATGAGCAGTATTCCACAGAGAGATCTGTTGGCTCTAAAAAGCTTATTGATCCTGCTAAAGCTCTCTGCAGATTATTAAAATTCAAGAGATCCAGACGAGACTTATTACAATCTATTCATAGGTGACTACAACATAAGACTGAGTCTTCACACAGAGAGGAAAGGTCTTTGACTTCTCATTGCCCAGAAAAGAAACAACCCTTTTTATTCTCCTGGACATCACAGGAGATTCTTCAAAACAGGTTCCTCCACATTTCCTTTACACGCCATGCCAGATGCATCCAAGTGCTTTCCCTGAATTGCACTGATGTGCTGGAATACAGAGAGACTGGGAGAGGTTCTACAGAAATAGGATATTTTCCCTTAGACATATACACTATAGTAGCAGCTGGGAAGGAAGGGTCTAAATGTTAAGTCAAGTGTGAGTTGAACCAAAATTTTTCTGTATGGGCAGAACATTTTTCTATAATTGTAAACTATTGAGTTTTCATTCATTCCAGTTCCAGGATTTCAATCCTCCTCAGCCAAGAGAAATGACTTAATAGGAAGTCTAACCTCATTACTCAATTCTGTATGTGAGATTTTGGCCAAATGTTTAAGTAAGAGATCTGTGTGCACCTATGTGGGAAGCCTGCTGTACTGATGAAAAATGTACCAAGTATTTTATGGGTGTGAATTATAATAAATATTATTATATAACTTGGGTGATCTCCAAGTTATCCCCAAGTACTTATTTAGGTATCTTCTAAAGCTAGTTAGCATCTTTCAACAATCTTTTCTTTTCTTTCAACAATCTATTCATGCCACAAATACTGACTATTCACTTACAGGTACTGTGCTAGAAAGAGAAGCTGGAAGATAAATTAAACACAGTCTCTGCACTTGAAGAGCCAACAGTCTAGAGCAGGATATAGGTATGTAAACAAATGCTTTAATGCATGGGATAAATGCTTTAATACATGGAAACTCAAAGACAAAATCAGCACATCTGAGACCAGGGTTTTTTGTTTTTTTCTGAAACACAAGGCAGGGGATTGAGCCTAGAGTACTATTTTTAAATCTAAGTCCAAATCCCTGAAGAGGTCAAAATATACAACTTGTATCTATAACTCTTCTAACTCCTCCTAGAGTCACAAGATAAACCTAAAACAAGAGTGGTTGGTGTCTGTAGATCACAGCAGAGAAATGCTCTTCATTCTGTTTGGTTTACAAGTCCTATGTGGGTTGTGGAATGTTAGCAGTTTACATATGGTTCAGGAAGAGAAGCTATCCAAGAGTCGTCAGGAACTCAGCTGTAACACACCAGGCATGGCCATTAGGAAAGCCCATGAAAATAAATGTCTGGAAGGAAGACAGTGGTTGTTGAAAGAATCAAAGTCAAATATCAGGTCATTTGCCCATCTAAACATACATTTATCCAGCTTTCATAACAGCAAGGAAAAAATTGAAAATGGTTTATTAATATGAAACAAATAATCAATGGTTGCAAATTTAAGGGACATCTTCTTCCTTATTTGATACAAGCCTTAAATACCCTCTCTAGACTTATACACCTAGGGGCCACAGTAGTTCATAATGTTTGAGAAAGTATTCAGCAGAGAATTGGGAATTATGGATAATTTTTAGAGGGATTAGCCTTACAACCATGTAAGTCATGTATTAGCTTTCTTTTATCAGACATGCAGTGATCGGGAAATGCTGGCCCACAGCCCTTTTTAAGGAAAACAGCTTCTTCATCCCACCCCTGCTGAGAGCCACAGCTGCCCATAATGTACCACAGGATTTCAACCACTGGCACAGCTGTTTGAGTCAGTGTGGGCATCTGACTGAAAGCCAATCAATGGAATGATCAATAACCTATTTTGTGACCTGGAATGAAGAAAAGAGCTCCAACCAATCAGATTAATCTACTTTCAGGAATTTGAACTAATAAATATTAAAAGAACACAGCTGTTAAGAACCAATCCAAAACCAAAAGAACGCATAAAAAGAGAAGCCTCATGGGGTAGCCTTTCAGGCATAGGAGCTCATGTCAAGGCCTAGTGGTAAAGGAGTGATCCACAGCAAGCAGCAGCTATTTTGACAGAGAGACCTCAGGTGGTCAATCACATAGAGAAAGCTGCTGGTCCTTGCTGGAGTTTCCATTTCAGGGTACATGTATCCTCATAATCTGCTCCCTTTTTCTTAACATTTGTTTTGCAAATGTCTGTTTGAAACCAACAGAACCCAAATATAATGTATATCTTACAAATGAAAAAAACACAACCCAATGTAATTAAATACTCAGTTGACTGGCACAGCTAGCTAGAATCCTGTATGTGGCTCAAGATAAAACAGATGGGTGAATAAATAAAATAACTTAACTAGTGTCTCTTGCAGGTTTACGAAAAAATGTTTTTTCTTCCTCTTACTTAGGTTTCCTTTGATGATATCACATTGCCTCAGTAATTTCAATTTTTTTTCCATTTTAATTTTCAATTGCTTTTTCCTTGTTGCTTTATAAATTATTCATTCTTCAATATTATTTGACATTAAAACTCTGAATTTTTTCAATGATAATTTTAAAGAAACTCCAGTACACTGGTAGAAAGAGCAGTCTATAGTTCTCCCAATTAAGTTATATTAGAATTTTGGATAATTTTTATCACAATTTACTGCTTTAAATTGAAGCCTGTATCTTCACATAATTTTGCTCATATTTTAATTATTTTCATTCCCTTCATTATAGGGAGATATCTCTATACCTTACAAAATGTACATTTTTTTTTGTTTTCCTCAACACTTTATTATGTAATTTATATATATAGAGAGAGAGTTGCATTTTAGGTTCTGGGGTACCTGTAAAGAACATGCAGGATTGTTGCATACATACATGGCAATGTGGTTTGCTGCCTCCATCCCCATCACCTATATCTGGCATTTCTCTCCATATCATCCGTCCCCAACTCCCTACTCCCCACTGTCCCTCCCCTAGTACCCCCCAACAGACCTCAGTGTGTGATGCTACCCTCCCTGTGCCCATGTGTTCCCATTGTTCAACACCTGCCTATGAGTGAGAACATGTGGTATTCGATTTTCTGTTCCTGTGTCAGTTTGCTGAGAATGATGGTTTCTAGGTTCATCCATGTCCCTGCAAAGGAAACGAACTCATTGTTTTTTATGGCTGCATAGTATTCCATGGTGTATATGTGCCACATTTTCCCTGTCCAGTCTATCATCAATGGGCGTTTGGGTTGGTTCCAGATCTTTGCTATTGTAAACAGTACTGCAATGAACATACGTGTACATGTGTCTTTATAACAGAACGACTTACAATCCTTTGGATATATGCCCAGTAATGGGATTGCTGGGTCAAATGGAATTCCTATTTCTAGGTCTTTAAGAAATCGCCACACTGTCTTCCACAACACTTGAACTACTTTACACTCCCACCAACAGTGTAAAAGTGTTCCTTTCTCCACATCCTCTCCAGCATCTGCTGTCTCCAGATTTTTTAATGATCACCGTTCTAACTGGCATGAGATGGTATCTCAATGTGGTTTTGATTTGCATTTATCTAATAATCAGTGATTATGAGCATTTTTTCATGTTTGTTGGGCTCATATATGTCTTCTTTTGAAAAGTGTCTGTTCATATCCTTTGGCCACTTTTGAATGGGTTTGTTTTTTTCTTGTAAATCTGTTTTACTTCTTTGTAGATTTTGGATATAAGTCCTTTGTCAGATAGGTAGATTGCAAAAATTTTTTCCCATTCTTTTGGTTGCCAGTTCACTCTAATTATTGCTTCTTTTGCTGTGCAGAAGCTCTGGAGTTTAATTAGATCCCATTTGTCTATTTTGGCTTTTGTTCCTAATGCTTTTGGTGTTTTAGTCATGAAGACCTTGCCTATGCCTATGTCCTGAATGGTTTTGCCTAGGTTTTCTTCTAAGGTTTTTATGGTGATAGGTCTTATGTTTAAGTCCTTAATCCATCTGGAGTTAGTTTTAGTGTAACATGTCAGGAAGGGGTCCAGTTTCTGCTTTCTGCACATGGCTAACCAGTTTTCCCAACATCATTTATTAAACAGGGAATCCTTTCCCCATTGCTTGTTTTTCTCAGGTTTATCAAAGGTCAGATGGTTGTAGATGTGTGGCATTGCTTCCAAGGTCTTTGTTCTGTTCCATTGGTCTATATCTCTGTTTTGGTACCAGCACCATGCTGTTTTGATTACTGTAGCCTTGTAGTATGGTTTGAGGTCAGGTAACGTGATGCCTACAGCTTTGATCTTTTTCCTTAGAACTGACTTGGCTATGCGGGCTCTCTTTTGGTTCCATATGAAGTTTAAGGTGGTTTTTTCCAGTTCTGTGAAGAAGGCCATTGGTATCTTGATGGGGATAGCACTGAATCTATAAATTACTTTGGGTAGTATGGCCATTTTCACGATACTGATTCTTCATAACCATGAGCATGGAATGTTTCTCCATCTGTTTGTGTCCTCTCTTGCTTCGTTGAGCAGTGGTTTGTAGTTCTCCTTGAAAAGGTCCTTTACATCCTTTATTAGTTGTATTTCTAGGTATTTTATTCTCTTTGTAGCAATTGTGAATGGCAGTTAATTATTGATTTGGCTCTTTTTAAGTCTATTATTGGTGTATAGAAATGCTTGTGATTTCTGCATGTTGATTTTTTATCCTGAGACTTTGCTAAAGTTGCTTATCAGTTTAAGGAGATTTTGGACTGAGACGATAGGTTCTTCTAAATATACAATCATGTCGTCTGCAAATAGAGACAATTTGACTTCCTCCTTTCCTAATTGAAGACCCTTCATTTCTTTATCTTGCCTGATTACTCTGGCTAGAACTTCCAATACTATATTGAATAGGAGTGGTGAGAGAGGGCATCCTTGTCTAGTGCCACATTTCAAAGGGAATCCTTCCAGCTTTTGCCCATTCAGTATGATATTGGTTGTCAGTTTGCTGTAAATAGCTTTTATTATTTTGAGATACATTCCACTGATACCTAGTTCATTGAGAGTTTTTAGAATAAAGGGCTGTTGAATTTTGTCAAAGGCCTTCTCTGCATCTATTGAGATAATCATGTGGTTTTTGTCTTTGGTTCTGTTTATGTGGTTAATTACATTTAAAGATTTGCATATGTTGAACCAGCCTTGCATTCTCAGGATGAAGCCTACTTGATTGTGATGGATAAGCTTTTGGATGTGCTGTTGCAATTGGTTTGCCAATATTTTATTGAAGATTTTTGCATCTATGTTCATCATGGAGATTGGCCTGAAGTTTTCTTTTTTTTTGTTGAATTTCTGCCGGGTTTTGGCATCAGGATGATGATGGTATCATAAAATGATTTGGGAAGGATTCCCTCTTTTTGGATTGTTTGGAATAGTTTCAGAAGGAGTGGTACCAGCTCCTCTTTGTATGTCTGGTAGAATTCGACTGTGAACCCATCTGGACCTGTGCTTTTTTTGGTTGTAAGCTATTACTTGCTGCCTCAACTTCAGCCCTTGTTATAGGTCTATTCAGCGTTTTGACTTCTCCCTGGTTTAGGCTTGGGAGAGGGTAAGTGTCCAGGAATGTATCTGTTCTTCCAGGTTTACTGTTTTATGTGCACAGAGTTGTTTGTAATAATCTCTGATGGTGGTTTGTATTTCTGTGCAATCTGTGGTGATATCCACTTTATTGTTTTTTATTGCATCCATTTGATTATTCTTTCTTTTCTTTTTTATTAATCTGGCTAGTAGTCTATTTTGTTGATCTTTTCAAAAAACCAGCTCCTGAATTTATTGATTTATTGAAGGGTTTTTTGTATCTCTATCTCCTTCAGTTCTGCTCTGATCTTAGTTATTTCTTGTCTTCTGCTAGCTTTTGAGTTTTTTTGATCTTGCTCCTCTAGCTCCTTCAATTTTGATGATAGGGTGTCAATTTTAGATCTTCCTTTGCTTCTCATATGGGCATTTATTGCTATAAATTTTCCTCTAGACACTGCTATAAATGTGTCCCAGAGATTCTGGTACATTGTGTCTTCATTCTTGTTGGTTTTGAAGAACATCTTAATTCTGCCTTCATTTCATTGTTTATCCAGTCAACATTTAAGAGCCAGTTGTTCAGTTTCCATGAAGTTGTGTGGTTCTGAGTTAGTTTCTGAATTCTGAGTTCTAATTTGATTGCACTGTGATCTGAGAGACTGTTGGTTATGATTTCCATTCTATTGCATTTGCTAAGGAGTGTTTTACTTCCAATTATGTGGTCAGTTTTAGAGTAGGTGTGATGTGGTGCTGAGAGGAATGTATATTCTGTGGATATGGGGTGGAGAGTTCTGTAAATGTCTATTAGGTTTGCTTGGTCCAGGTCTGAGTTCAAGGCCTGGATATCCTTGTTAATTTTGTGTCTCGTTATCTGTCTAATATTGGCAGTGAAGTGTTAAAGTCTCCCACTATTATTGTGTGGGAGTATAAGTCTCTTTGTAGGTCATTAAAAATTTGCTTTATGTACCTGCGTGCTCCTGTATTCGGTGTGTATATATTTAGGATCGTTAGCTCTTCTTGTTGCCTTGACCCTTTTACCATTATGCAATGCCCTTCTTTGTCTCTTTTGATCTTTGTTCATTTAAAGTATATTTTATCAGAGACTAGGATTGAAACTCCTGCTTTATTTTTTGCTCTCTATTTGCTTGGTAGATCTTCTTCCATCCCTTTATTTTAAGCCTTTGTGTATCCTTGCATGTGAAATGGATTTCCTGAATACAGCACACCAATGAGTTTTGACATTTTATCCAATTTGCTAATCTGTGTCTTTTGATTGGGGTCTTTAGCCTATTTACATTTAAGGTTAATATTGTTATGTGTGAATTTGATCCTGCCATTTTGAAGCTAGCTGGTTGTTTTGCCCATTAGTTGATGCAGTTTCTTCATTATGTAGATGCTCTTTACCATTTGGTATGTTTTTGGAATGCCTGGTATTGGATGTTCCTTTCTATGTTTAGTGCTTCTTTCGGGAGCTCTTGTAAGGCAGGCCTGGTGGTGAGCAAATCTCTGAGTAATTGCTTGTTCACAAAGGATTTTATTTCTCCTTTGCTTATGACGCTTATCTTGGCTGGATATGAAATTCTAGGTTGAAAGTTCTTTTCTTTAAGGATGTTGAATATTGGCCCCCACTCTCTTCTGGCTTGGAGGGTTTATGCCGAGAGATCCACTGTGAGTTTGATGGGCTTCCCTTTTTGGGTAACCCGACCTTTCTCTCTGGCTGCCCTTAGCATTTTTTCCTTCATTTCACCCTGGTGAATCTGATGATTATGGGCCTTGGGGTTGCTCTTCTTGAAGAATATCTTTGTGGTGTTCTCTGTATTTCCTGGACTTGAATGTTTGCCTGCCTTGCTAGGTTGGGGAAGTTCTCCTGGATATCCTGAAGAGTGTTCCCTAGCTTGGATTCGTTTTCTCTATCACATTCAGGTACACCTATCAAACGTAGATTAGGTCTTTTCACATAATTCCATATTTCTTGGATGCTTTGTTCATTTCTTTTACTCTTTTTTCTCTAATCTTGGCTTCTCGTTTTATTTCACTGAGTTGATCTTCAATCTCTTATATCCTTTCTTCTGCTTGGTCGATTCAACTATTGAAAGTTGTGCATGCTTCATGAAATTCTCATGTTTTTCAGCTCCATCACTTCATTTATATTCCTCTCTAAGCTGTTTATTCTTGCTAGCATTTTGTCAAACCTTTTTTCAAGGTTCTTAGTTCTTTGCATTGGGTTAGAACATGATCTTTTAGCTCAGAAAAAGTTGTTATTACTCAACCTTCTGAAGCCTGTTTCTGTCAATTCATCAGACTCATTCTCCATTCAATCTTGTTCCCTTGCTGGTGAGGAGTTGTGATCACTTGGAGGAGAAGTGTTCTGGTTTTGGGTATTTTCATCCTTTTTGCACTGGTTTCTTTTCATCTTTGTGGATTTATCTACCTGTGGTTTTGTGGTTGGTAACTTTCAGATGAGGTCTCTGAGTGAACGTCCTTTTTGTTGCTGCTGAAGTTATTTCTTTCTATTTCTTAGTTTTCCTTCTAACAGTCAGGTCCCACTGCTGTAGGACTGCTGGCAGTCCACTCCAGATTCTGCTTGCCTGGGGATCACGTGCTGTAGCTGCAGCACAGTAAGGGTTGCTGCCAGCTTCTTCTCCTGTTATCTTTGTCCCAGAAGATACCTGCCAGATGTCAGCCTGAGCTCTCCTTTATAAGGTATCTCTTAGGTTATACAGGGGTCAGGGAGCTGCTTGAGGAGACAATCAGTCCCTTAAAGGAGCTCAAGTGCTGAGCTGTGAGCTCCGTTGTTCTGTTCAGAGCTGCTGGGCAGGTACGTTTACATCTGCTGCAGTGGAACTCATAATTGGCTTTTTGTCCCCAGGTGCTCTGTCCTGGGAAGGTGGGGCTTTATTTGTAAGTTCCTGTCATTCTGCTGCCTTTTTTCAGAGATGCCTTGCCCAGTGAGGAGGTAGCCTAATCACAGTCTGCCAGCAGAGGCATTGATGAGCTGCCATGGGCTCTGCCCAGCTGTGTGAACTTCCTTGCAGTTTTGTTTATATGGGTATAGTTAGAACTGCCTCAGTAATGGCAGTCTCCCTCAGTAATGGCAGACTGTCTCGATAATGGTGGACTGCCTCGGTAATGGCAGATGTCCCTCCTCCCACAGAGGGGGACCGTCCAAGGTCCCGCTGTGCTTGCTGTGAAACTCTCAATCCAGGGCATTTCAGATTGATGGTCTTTGTAGGAGTGGGACCAGCTGAGCCAGATCACCTGGCTCCCTGTTTCAGCCCCTTTTTTTTTTCAGTTGAATGGGTGACTCTGTTTCCCAGGCATTCCGGTCGCCAGCTGAAAAGGCACCCAGATTTGTGTGAATTTTTGTGTGGAGACCTGCTGCAACAGCTTAAACAGCTGTGCTGGAGACTCGTGGCACTTTTCCACCTGAGAATCTCCTGGTCTGTAGGCAGTAAAAATTCATTTGGAAATGCAGTGATCACTCACCCTCTGTGTTTTTGCTGGGAACTGCAATTCAGAGCTGTTCCTATTCAGCCATCTTGGATCCGCCTCAAACTGTCACATTTTTCTTAATGCATTATTTATATTCTCTTCTAGAATACTGCCAAATTGTTTAATATGTGAATATCTGTCCATTATACAACTGGTGAACAAAAGAAAATAAAATGATAAAAAAAAAACCCAGAAATTGATTCCCCAGTTAGACATATGTATTCTAAGTATTGTTCAGACATTACAAATTCACCAGCAATACATCACACCACACAAAGACATGTGTTGTATGTGTTACAAGGGCACAAGGAGCCATAACTAATGTGCCTACTACAGTCTAATAGATCACTAGTTAAACGACAATGGAAGAATTTACTAAAGTTATTAGAGAAAAGGGATTTTTTTTTTTTTGGAGACTGCCCAGGTGGAGTGCAGTGGCATGATCTTGACTCACTGCAACTTCCACCTCCTGAGACCATGTGATTCTCCTGCCTCAGTCTCCCAAGTAGCTGGGACTACAGGCACCCACTACCACGCCCAGCTAAATTTTTATACTCTAGTAGAGACAGGGTTTTAACATGTTTCTCAGACTAGTCTCAAACTCCTGAGCCAAGGCAATCCACCTGCCTTGGATGCCCAAAGTTCTAGGATTACAGGTATGAGCCATCACTTACCAGGACCTAAAATTCTACTTTCCATTACACTAGCCTCATCTTCTAATTTGTTGTTGTTGTTGTTTGAGACAGGGTCTCCCTCTGCCACCCAGGCATGATCTCAGCTTACTGCAACCTCCGCCTCCTGGGTTCACGTGGTTCTCCTGCCTCAGCCTCCGGAGTAGCTGGAATTACAGGCGAGCGCCATCACACTCAGTTAATTTATGTATTTTTGTAAGAGACGGGCTTTCACCATGTTGGCCAGGCTGGTCTTGAACTTCTAACCTCAAGTGATGCATCTGCTCCGAGCTCTCAAAGTGCTGGGATTGCAGGCATGAGCTACCCCGCCCAGCCTCATCTTCTAATTTAAACACTATACAGAATTAGGGAGAAGCTGAGATCCCTTGAAGTGTTTATCTATACATAGTAAAATAAGGGGGTAAAATTACTGAACCCTCAGAGGCATACTAGGTAAGTGGCCCCCACTATGCTCTGCAAATGAAATTTACTTCTAAACTAGAATTGTGAAGCTGAATTGTTCCAGTGGGAATGTGAATTTATACACAGTAAGCTCCTTAAATACACTCACTGATAGACAACCAGCCAATGATTACCTCCAACTTGAGTTGTGATCTTTTATGTTATTGCCAAGGAAGGGGACTTTCTGATTCACAGAATTATGAGGTTTAGTCATATAATATTAGAAAAGGAAAGACTAAGATGTTTAATCTAGCCTTCTCATATAGCAGGTGGGAAGTTAAAGCCCAAAGAGATAAAACAGCTCTCCCAGAGTCACAAAAAATGTCAGGGGCAAAACTGCTACCAGCCCTCACATAACTTTCTTTTTAGTGATTTGATACAAGCCTTAAATACTTATTGCTCTACATTATTCTCATAATGTCCTTATTGTTTTATTTCTTATTCTAAAATAGGTAAGACCACAAGACCAGAGAAGGAAGTATTATTTATACCAGCATTTGATGCCTGGTCTGTTGCCTTCACTCAACTCCAGCTAGGAAAGAATAATTACCTTCACCTTTATTAAAACTCCATAGTAATCCTTGGAAATTTAATTGGCCTCTAAATCTCATATTTATCCTTTCCATTAATAATTCCTAATATACAAGGTAAAACACTGCTGCAAGTGAGGTTCTAACTAAATTGAGATAAGAGTGGGGTTTAAATATAGGCTTTCAAACTATAAAGGAAGACTAACCCTATCAGATAAGAAAACATGTTATAAAGTTTCTAGAATAAAACAACATGATAGTCGTATCTAAATAGATACAAAGAACACTGGAATAGAACATGAAGTCCAGAACAGACACAAGTATGTAAAGAAATTTAGAACATGGTAATGGTAGCATCTCAAAGCACTGAGGCAGATTTTAATAAATGTTGACGAGGAAAACTGGATAGCCTTCGGAAAAAGATAAAATTAGCTCTGTATCTCCTACTATACAAAGGATAAACTCCAAATAGATCACAGATTAAAAGGTAAAAACTGAAATCATGTAACTGTTCTCTTGTTAAATTCATTAAGGTGGAACTACAATTCCTAGAATCCTCTTTTTTGTATGGGTTCAGGTTAGAATAGGCCAAAAGAGGAACTTGCGAGAAACTTGGGAGGTGTTAGTGAAATCACACCTATTGCTTTCTAAGCATCTTCGTTCACTAATATGATGGTGACTGGTTAGTTCCAGTTTGTCATCTTTCTCCAGGTGACTCCTGGTCTTGCTGACCAACAGCAGTCCCAGGTCCATAACCAAATGCCTGGTAATGATTACATGGAGGCAACATCTTCCCCACAAATCCCCTCCACACAATCCACCTTCACAATCCTAGTTCCACAGCTAGACATGCTTGGCTTCTCAGATTTTTCTGCCAGCTCCAGTTTGTCCACCAGAATCAGTGCTGCAGGAAGAGAGACTGGTGACTCTTGCATTGATCCTCCAACTCCCTCTTTTGGACTTTCATTTCTTTAGCTATTCCCACATTTGCATAAAATCTATCCTGTATTAAAGTCCTTATCCCATAACATGCAGTGAATTTGCTTGCATGAACGATGTAATTACTGGTCTTAGGAGTAGAGTTCCAAGGTGAAGAATGAAAAGGATGGGAATCTGGAATTGGTTCTTTGATCTGCTTAGATTTAAGTCTTTAAAAGTAAAGGCATTAGTGACCCTGTTGATAGTGAGTAATAGGACACTGGTAATAGGAGGCATACAATGGCAAACAGATAATACAAGTACTACCTGTAGATGTCTGAAGTCAAGTGCCAATAAACTGCAAAGCTTCAAGTGACCAAGAAGCTACTGCCATTGTACAACAGTACATGTTAGCGGAAACAGAGTTTAAGGACCGTGGGCTTGGTCAACTGCTTCGTAAGCAGGCCAGAGAACTTGAGGAAAATAAAATTACAAGCTCAGCTCTTTAAATTCCAGCTTATGTTCAGAGAAAGGAACCAGAAAGCTTCTCTCCAATTATCCTGAAAGATGCTATTACTTGACCTCGTGATCCACCCGCCTCGGCCTCCCAAAGTGCTGGGATTACAGGCTTGAGCCACCGCGCCCGGCCTGTAATCCCAGCTACTCAGGAGGCTGAGGCAGGAGAATTGCTTGAACCCAGGAGGCAGAGGTTGCAGTGAGCTGAGATCGCGCCATTGAACTCCAGCCTGGGTAACAAGAGCGAAAATCCGTCTCAAAAAGAAAAAAAAAAGATGCCATTACTTTCTGAAGCCACAGGTTCAAGATTTCAGAAAAGTAGGAAATGGAAGGAATGGAACTCTGAAAAATAGGATGAAGACATACAAGCAAATTCTAATGAAGCTGAGGACCTCAAACCCCTAAAGGTAACCTTTCCTTGCCTGAGAACCTACAATGAATGCCCTCTCCCAGAGTAATTACCTGATTAAAATAATGGCTGACTGATACCTGAAACTCCATTTCTCCTTTGTTCCTTTTCTCCTCTTTATCCTCCTTCTTCTGGACCAAATGAGCATTTTTTAGGATCTATTTTTATCTCCTCTATTGACTTAGTGTTCGTGTTCCTGTGCTCTTGCTCACTTGTGCATTCGCGCATGTGTGCCCTCTCTCTCCCCCCCTCCCCCACCCTTTTCTTTCCCTTTCTCTCTCTTAATGGTTGGTCTCACAGCCCTCTTCAGCTGAGATTCTATAATAGAATTGAACACTAATGTCCTAAGGTTCTAAGGTGTCCACTGTATGTAATGATCTAACCCCTGTTACATTCCATTCTTAGGATAATTGAGACAGCAGTCAATCAAATCATTTTCTGCGTTTCATGGTTGAAATGAGGAACTCCAGTTTAGAAAGGCTGCTAGGGTTTACAGTACACATCTTTAACTTAATACAGTCTATCTTTAAATAATATTATACTGCTCCATGTATAATGTAAGAACCTTACAACAGTATGTACTTTCACTTCCCCCTCTTATACTTTGAACTATTATTGTAATATATTTTATTTCAACATGTTATAAGCCCCACAATACACATTTCTGTGTTACCTAGTCAATCATCTTTTAAATAAAATCTTCTAAATACAGGAAAAAATAAGGGCTATAATTTATATTTACCTACATATTTACATTTTGGCCTCTCTTCTTTCCTTTGTATAGGAAAGAAGAGAGGTTTCTCTCTGGTATCATTTTCCTTCCACCTGAAAAACTTCCTTTAATAGTTCTTTAGTGCAAATCTGCTGGCAGCAATTTTTCTCAGTCTTTGTTGTCTGAAAATGTTGATTTCACCTTTACTTCTAAAGTATATTTTTGCTAGATATTGAATTCTAGGAGGAGAGTTTTTCTTTTAACATTACCAAGATGTCATCCCATTGTTCTCTCACTTGTATTGCTTCTAATGAGAAGTCAGTAATCATTCTTATCTTTGTTCCTCTGTATGTAATATAGTTTCTCTGGCTGTTCTTCCGATACTCGCTTTTATCATTTGTTTTCAGTAGTTTGATTATGGTACATCTAGCTGTAACTTATTTTATGCTTTTACTGCACATATAGGGTTTACAGCTCCTTGTGTATGTAATTTTCACAATATTAGGAAATTCCTTCATCATTATTTCTTCAAATATGTATATGCCCCCTTTCTGGGAATTCAACTACATATATGTTAGTATACTTAATAGTATCAAATGGATCACTGAGGTTTTATTAATTTTCCTCAGTCTTTTTTCCTTTGCTTCAGTTTGGATGTTGTCTATTGATGCATCTTTAGGTTATTTGATCTTTTCTTCAGTTGTGTCTAATCTCTTATTAAGCCCATCCAGTCATTTTTCATTTCTCAAATTGCATTTTTCCAACCCAGAAGTTTCATCTGGTTCTTTCATAGAGCTTCTAGTTCTTTTATATTATATCAAATGTTTTCTTCTAAATCTTTGAAAATGTTTATAATAGCTGTTTTAAAGTACTTGTCTGTTAGTTCCATCATCTGTGTCATTTACTTGCAAATCAGACTATTTGAAGACTTGTTTTAAAGTTTTTTTTAGGATGAATCCAGCATAGCCTTTATTGGGGCTGTTTAGTTCTACTCCTGAGATATGGTATTTTTAGGGCCTCTACTAAACGTCCTGGGTGTTCATCAAGGTCTTTTCCATCTGGCCATGTGGGAGTTCTAGTAGTTGTTCAACTCCCAGGTAGTTGTTCTTTCCCTCAATAATTATTCTTTGCCTGGCTTCATGGATACTAACCTTACACAAGTATAGCACAGTATTCACCCAAACACCGAAGGGGACTCACATATAGATTTCTGGAGGTCTTTCTCTTTGTTGCCCCTTCCTGTCTCTGTTCCACAAATTCCAGATGGTTCAGACTCCCCAAACTATTATCTATTTTCCTCAACTCAATGAAACCATTATGCTCTATGAGGTTCCTCTCCTTACATGACCTGCAAAGTACTCTAGATAGAAGAGAGTAACTGTAAGGTTCAATGCTCTATTTCCTTTCTGTCATGGATCACAGTTCTGCATGACTTCTTCAGGTCCAAAAATAGTATTTTCATATATACTGGCCAATGCTGTAGTTGTTTACAGTGGAAGGACTAGTTATTCCAACATGATCAAAGCACAATTTAAATGTTATTCTTTTTCTTTCCTTTTGCCCCAATTTCCCTTCTACAATAATGAACATATTCTGTTCTGTTAAACTAAACTTTCTACAATAATGAACATATTCTATAATCTTCTTTGTCTAATATGGTAGCCAATAGCCACAGGCTATTGAGAACTTAAAATATAACCAGTGACTTTTTATTTCAGCTTGGAAATGTAAAACTGGAAAGAGCACCACTCTACCATATAAGAAGAAAAAAAGCTGGACAAAGTAAAAATCAATGGCTTTTCTTAAGTCAGTCAGACAAGTGAAGTCACAGGGTAGACAACTAACCTAAAATATACAGAGAGGCAAGCAACTACAGAGAGAATAAGCATTTGCTTACTTGAGATAGATGCTGCTAAATATCATAAAAGCCAGTAGAAAGATTAAAGTAAATGTTTTTACCAAATGCTAAAGGCTTAATATAGTCTAGCATGACAGCATGAAGCCTATGAAGAACACAGACACAGAGAGGTTATTGCTCTCATGTAGGTTCTCCCCCCACCCCCACTCCCCAGGAACTCTACCAGGGTCTCACAGGAAAAAGACTGATTAGAAAGGAATGGGGTTTGAAAAAAGAAATGGAGACATATGGGCATATTCTGATGAAGATGAGGACCTTGACCCCCCCAAGGGTTGGTCTCTACTTGCCTAAGAATCTGTAACAGCCTTTCCTGAAGTAACTGCCCTGAAGGAGATCTAATCTTCCTTAGACTTACCTCTCATTCCCTCATGATCTCTCACTACTTCTAGACCAGGGTTTCTCAACATTGGCACTACAGACATTTGGGAATAAATAATTGTTTGTTGTGGAAGCCATCCTGTGCATTGTAGGATGTTTAGCAGCATCCCTGACCTCTATCCACTAGATGACAGAAATGAATGAATCTGATTCTATTTCAAATGAGTAATATAACATATTAAAGAATGAAAACTAACCCAAGAAACTTTTCAACCCAGTATTTTGACTCTGTGCCCTCAGACAAAAACAATCCTTAGGAAATCTGTTAGGGAGTTTGTTTTACAGTGGTATGAATTAGTACTTCCGAAACCATATTCTGCATATTAGAGGACTGAGATAATATACAGAGAATAACAGAAAGTCATGTTTCTCACTGTTGGAGAAGGGAATGACAAATATGGAAAGAGGAAGACTAGAAATAATTTTTCTGTGGTATTAAATTGGAATTGGAGGTATCTATTAATTAAATTAAATAGGGACTATCAATTAAATAGGGACTCATAATCTTTAATACTTTTAAAATATATAGTTAAATAAAGAAATAACTACAGATGTACGTATATACAACATACATGTACATGTGTATATAAACATGTATCTATCTGTATATATCTATATACACACAGATATGTATATACATATATAAGTATGTATTTATCCCTAGCTTAGTCTCCAGAGAGGACCCCAGAACACTGACACCTCATTAGCAATGAGCACACCCAGCACAGAGATCTTGATTTCTAAACCATTCTCCCCTAAAGGGAACCAGGGCTAACTAAAGAAATGGTTGCTTGTAGGACCTGGGCAGGGAAGGCAGACTATAAGAAGCCTGGAACATCTTGTTGTACCAGAAAGTAAATAAATGCTCAAAGAATAATGGAGACAAGTCAAAGGAATGTAGTAATCAGCTTAAAAAGACTCCCAGTCTGGGATAATTTGAGTAGCAAATCAAATTACATAACAATAGAAATAGTCCTTTAACCCATTTAGCAAAATAAGAAAATAAAATAATTCACAAGATCACACTGATATAAACAAATAAATGGTGGGAAAGGGAAAGCTCTTCTTTCTGGTAAAACATCAATTAACATAGAAGGAATGAACAGAAAATGTACAAAGTCTAGTCTCAAAATGTCTCCCCACAAATAACTTAGAAACTACAAAAGAAAAAAACAGTAACTTCACAGTAGAGAAACCTGGTAGACCCCACCTGAACCACATGATCAAAGTTCACTTCCCCAGGTATGAGGCATCCTGATACCATGTGTCTCTTGATAAGATGTACTGAGAACACTCAGTATCACTTCTGTAGTATTCTTGCCCCCAAAATGTATAACAAGGATTTAATCATGAAGAAACTTAAGACAATTAAATTGAGGAACATTCTATAAAACAAATGGCCTGTCATTCTTCAAAAGTGTCAAGGTCAAGAAAGACAAAGGCTGAGGTTCTAAGCAGACACGAAAACTAAATGCAAAATCTAATCCTGGATTGGATCCTGGACAAGGAAAAATAGCCAGATTAAACATTATTAGGATAATTTATTTAATAGTGACATAAAATTTGAGTATCAGCTATGGATTTGATAATTGAACTATGATGATGTAAGAGAATGCCCTTATTCTCAACAAATACAAATATAATAAGTATTTCGGGGCAAAATGCAACTGTATGTAATTTACCCTGAAATGGTTTGAGATTAAAAATAGGTGGAGAGAGAGAAAATATGGTAAAACAAATGGCGCAAAATAATGATTGAACCTGGGTAAAGGGTACACAGGAGTTCTTTATAATAATCTTACAACTTTTTTGTAAGCTTCAAATTATATAAAAATAAAAAATTACAAAAATGGGCTTCTTAATCCCTCATGCTTCAGATATGGGACTTAAAGTAGTTTGGTTATGGCAATGTAACAAAGCGATCATGAAACTAGAGGAAGTATAGAGAAAGGGAAATAAAATAAAGAATTAGGGTGTGTTTTGTGGTTATACACGAAAAAAAATCAGGCTTTTTTTGTAAATAAAAATGCTAAGTGAAGATATAAATGAAGCATTTCTAATCATAAAGAAGATGGCCAAAAAAAAGATTCATTCAACAGAATTCTAGGAGGAGTACTATGAGAAACTTGTAAGTGATACTTAGAAGATAAGAAAAGAAGCATTTGGTAAGTAAAATAACATAGTAGAAACTATTTTGGGGGATCTTCACAACAACTCACAGATTATTAGCCTCTGCTTTTTGTTCCCTCAGTGGAGTACACTGTCTGGTGCCACAGTACACCAATCACCTGTGAGTACTGCCTACTCTCCAGCATCCCCCCACCCTTTACTCCTTCTAATGGAACGAGTGATACACTTTACCAAGAATCTGTTATGGCTGCTCCCAAATAAGTTTATATCACATTTACTTGTTACAGTATTACACCATGTGATAGAAACTGATGAACTATAAGAGCAGGAAAAAAAAAATTCTTCTTTCTCTAAAAACTACAGTGAATACTTTCAAAAGAAAATGAATCTGAGGCAAATTTGATATAGGTAAAATAATTATAAAATATTACAAAATGCTATAAAAATCTAGAGAGTTTCTGCACTTAGATTTCTTTGTAAGTGACGCACTCAATTTTTACAACTCTTTGAAGAAAATGAAATTGTAAATGGATGTGGTTTATGCAAGAACTATTCTACAGAACTCTAAGCCTTGAATTAAAGAAAAGGCACTTGTTGGCCGGGTGCGCTGGCTTAAGCCTGTAATCCCAGCACTTTGGGAGGCCGAGGCAGGTGGATCACTAGGTCAAGAGATCAAGACCATCCTGGTCAACATGGTGAAACCCCGTCTCTACCAAAAATACAAAAAATTAACTGGGCATGGTGGCGCGTGCCTGTAATCCCAGCTACTGAAGAGGCTGAGGCAGGAGAATTGCCTGAACCCAGGAGGCGGAGGTTGCGGTGAGCTGAGATCGCACCATTGCACTCCAGCCTGGGTAACAAGAGCGAAACTCCATCTCAAAAAAGAAAGAAAGGCATTTGTTTTATATCCTAAAGTTGTTGGGTCAGTGTTTTTTATGTATAATTGAAATAATATGTTTGAATATGTATATATCCTTGTTATAATTTCTATTTTAAATGATTTTTTTCCATTAGCCAACTAATTACTGGTGCTGACTGGATTAGATAAGCTTCAATTTTACTTAATGTCTGTGACCAATAATATGTAAGAGGCTGGAAGTAATAATACGCAGATTCATTTTAGGACATGTTAAAATCAACTTGACCTCAAATTGGGCAGGCATGACCCGATACACTGCCTCTCAAACTATGTAGAATGGTGCTGATCTGCAAACTGTTACTGGTCTGTGACAAGATAGGTACAGAAAATGAGAGTATTTTAAAACCTTAAGAAATCAATTTGACATAGTCATTTTAATCTATTTAATCTAATAATTTTTTTAAAACTGAGCCAGGTGTAGTGGCTTATACCTCTAATCCCAACACTTTGGGAGGTCAAAGCAAGTAAACTGCTTGAGCCTAAGAGTTTGAGACCAGCCTGGGCAACCTGGCAAAACCTCTTCTCTACAAAAAAAAAAATACAAAAACTAGCCAGGCACAGTCGCACACAAGTAGTCTCAGCTACTTGGGAGGTGGGAGGATTGCTTGAGCCCAGAAGGCAGAAGTTGCTGTGAGCCGTGACTGAGCACTGCACTCCTGCTTCGGTGACAGAGGGAGACCGTCTCAAAACAAAACGAAAACCTGGAGTTTTCATGTTTGGCTCTGTTTTTTTCCATTTTATTTCATTTTTCTGTGTGTTTTTCTTTTGTATTTTACAATAATGCTATCTGTGATGGATTAGAAATTTAAGACTGATATTTAACCATAGGAGTTTGAAAAGTACTCCCCTTATACTATGTGAGTTTTGATGCTCCTATCATGTACTACAGACTACAGAGCTAGATAAAGTAAGACCTGATCCAGTGAGGAAATTCTTAAGACTTTAAAGAGAACTTGGATCAGAGAGCTAATGTAAGCCCCACCTCACTGCTTTCGTGGCACCACAAGCTATATGGGGTGGGATGGGGTCCAGGTATAATGGAGTATGCTCTGACACAGAAAAAACAAGCAGGCAAAATGTAAAAGGACTGGAAGGTGGGGAGAGGACATAAAGATAGAGGGGTAAATGTACAGTATCTTTCCCCCAACTCACTTGAATATAGACAGTTCATTAGATGCATTCAACAAGTATGTATTGAGCACTTATTATGTGGCAAGCATTGTTATAGGCACTAGAGATACATAATGTACAATATGAAGAGAAATATTTGTCCTAATGGAGCTTAGATTTTAAAGGTGAGAAAAAGGCAATAAGGAAAATAAATGATACATATCTACTTTGCAGGATCTAAGATATCACTGATTATTAGATACATCGATTTCAGAAATGCTAAAATGTAAAAAATATATATGTCAAAAATCAATAAACATGGCAGTAAGTTAGACCAGTGGTAAGATCTGAGGGGGAAATAAAGTAGTGAGGAAGGAGGACAGGCAGAGTTGGGTGGGTTTGAGTAAAGGCCTGAGTGGAGTGAGAAATGAATTAAGTAGATATGTAAGAGAACAGAGGGAAAAGGCAAAGACTAGATGGAGAGTAGCCACTGCTTTAACACACAGAATGCTTTCACAAGGACAACATGGATTACACTCAGAGAAACCTCCTTCAGCCACTACATTTACAGCTACCCTTCACCTCCTTTCAAATACGAGGAAAATAATTTACTGAGAAATAATTTATCTTGATTTTCTAATCATAAGGTAGGCCAAGGATGATTCAACTATAGAGAAGAAAAAAACTCAAGAAAACACACTGCTATACCTAAATCAATGAACCAATAGGTAGGTGCTCCTGAATGGTTTAGCTGACTTCAGAAATTGTTCTCTTGCTAGCAGGGTATAAAGAAGGCACATGAAAATTAGGAAAAGCTTCAAAAGAAAAACCTATAGCTCTATATTTTCTCTTAGCTGAGTACTAAAAAGGCCTGAATTCTCAGCACCTCTGCTTCCAGGGGCTTTTGATCCATTATTCAATGTTTTTAATTCATGACAAATTACATCTAAATTTTCTTGCTCATGTTCATTTATGGGACATTTTTATCTTGTCATCTTTTTTCATGTACCGTGCAAGCAAGAAGAAAATATCCAGCACAACATACCCTTCAGTAACAAGCTAATGGCACAATTTGGTGTCAATTTCACAGCTCAGTGAAGTGAAAGTGATCTAGCTGGCCATCCACATACACCTAGAAGGAGGTCTACTGCAAGTGCCCAGCCTTGATGTTGCTTGTGTCATGCCTACAAGCAAGATAAGTTCAAGTAGAAACATTATGTATTCAGAAAGAAAGCAGTTATCATTCAAATGCCCTTAGAGCTAGCTAGAACAGAACGTGGAGAGATAAAGCAGAGCCAGACTTTATTTTTATATTGTAGAGAGTTGTTTTTCAGAAGTCATGCTTATATTCACAAATGGCAGGGAATAGTAGCTTCCCTTTGGGGTTTTGATAATGTTTAGAAGCAGAAATTTTATTTAACAGATGCCTTAAAATTGAATATCTTAACAGTTTCTCATGCTTTATAATGAAAGCAAAATCATAGACTTCCAACTAATAATATAAAACCAAAATGCTGCAGGAAAAGTATGCAGCTCCTATTATTAACAATTACAGTAATACCAATACCATTATTTACTAGCACACGATAATGACTCTACTTCATCCTTAGGCCAATTCTGTAAAGTAAGGAGGTACATATTAATGATTCTCCCAGTTTTATAATTGAGGAGGCTGAATCTGAGGTCATACTGTTAATAAATGGTGTAGCCAGAACTTAAATCCTATTTTTAAGGGGGACTCCAAAACATCACAAAAGAAATGAACATCTCACAATACTGCAAACTTACAAACTATAATTAGAATGTTCTCAGCCCAAGTACCCCTCGTGTGCTAAATGCTTCCACGTAATTCACTAAAATAAATCCAATTCACATAAATGTTAAACACAGTGGTCTTTCTCACTGTCACTTTTGTCTTTAGTGTTGGATCAAGCTAATAAGACTGCTTTCGGTGACTTACCACACTACAGACAAATTAACATTTACTACTGCCTCTAGAACAAAGGTCAGGCTCTTCAACCTGGCCAGTAAGAGCTTTCACAGTCAGGCTCCTTTCAAATCTCAGGTCCTTATACTTTCCACTGCAATCAAAGGGTGACAGTAAATATTCACGAATGTCTTGAATTTTCCTGTTTTCTAACTTACGCTATTACTTCATCTAAAATGCTTCCTACATTCTATCAAACTCTCACCCATCCTTCAAAGAGCAGCTTAAGTACACATCTGCCATGAAGCTAAAAGTAAATAGTGAGTTCTGTTCTTATTATTCACTGTTAGCTTTAATGGTAGAACAACTTCATCTCTAAGAGCCCAATATTGCGCCTTACAGAAACCACACATTCATTGTAAGGCCGGGTGCCTCGCCGGGAGCTCGGACACGACCATCCCTCTCCACGCCTGAAAACTACGTCACCACTCCATGCTCGACATCAAGCTCTGCACTGGGCACCTAGCCCACCATTGCAAAACCCCACCAAAATTTAAAAGAAGCCCCGCCAAAACCTGCCCAATAGCACAGCCCGCTCACCGGAAATCCTGCTTACCTACCAATAGCAGCTCACCCCGTCCACGTCCTGTTTTTCCACAGCCAATCTAACGCCCTCACTCCCTATAAAACCCCATGCCAGACTTCTCTGGCCCCTTTCCCTAGGACCATGGAACCTCGCCCAGGAGCCAATTAAAAAAATTTTTTTTTTTTGAGATGGAGTTTCGTTCTTGTTACCCAGGCTGGAGTGCAATGGCGCGATCTCAGCTCACCGTAACCTCCACCTCCTGGGTTCAGGCAATTCCCCTGCCTCAGCCTCCTGAGTAACTGGGATTACAGGCACGCGCCACTGTGCCCAGCTAATTTTTAGTAGAGACGGGGTTTCACCATGTTGACCAGGATGGTCTAGATCTCTTGACCTCGTGATCCACCCACCTCGGCCTCCCAAAGTGCTGGGATTACAGGCATGAGCCACCGTGCCCGGCTCAATTTCTTTATTTCAATAACTGGCCTCAGTTGCCTCATTCGAACTCTTACATTCATATATTTGCTAAACAGAAGGAATATGATATATTAATAATAGAAAGAACACAGCATTTATACACAAGAGACCTGAGTTTAAATCCTCCTTTGCCATTAACTGAGCAGATCCTTTGGCCTCATCTCTAAAATAGGAAATAAATATATCTACATGAGTGCTATTTTGAGGACTGAATGAGTTATGATAACTGAATAAGTTATCACTCCAAGGTCTGGCATAAAATATGTATTCAAAAAATGTTTGCTGAATCTGTAAAATAAAAAGGCTATACTAGATGGTCTCTAAAGCTTTTTTCTGGTCTATAACATTCTACGATTCTTTGAAAGCTAACCTTAATACTTTTCATGTAATATCTTATATTGCTACTTATTTCATGTGTCAGTATTTTATGCAACTATGCTAGGGTCTATGTGGTAATGATCACAGTGACCAAGTGTTTGGCACCTTACATATATACATTATCTCACTGAATAGTCTTATCAACCTAATGACATAGGAACTATCTTCATTTTCAAATGAGAAAACTGAGGAACAATGGGGTTAAGTAACAGACCGAAGACCACAATCTAGTAAGTGATATGGTTCAGCTTTCACCCCAGTTCTCAGACTTCAAAGCTCCTATTATTCTTAGTGTGCTATGGGGCCTCTTGAAGAAAAGTCAAGGAGAAGGAAGACCCACTATCATAAATTAGTAAAAATAAGACAGAATAAGAGACAGGGGTGTGCTATACTTCAATGAAAATGGCTGTTTAAAGGAAGAAGATCTATACACCCCTGCACCTGGTTAGGAAAAAAAAATGCATTTCTTGAAAGTAAACAGCATGCAAGCACACACTGAAGCAATGGGAAACTTTTACTAGAGCCCTGGCTGAGGGCAAGATCTGTCTGACCCTGGGCAGTTATGCCAAATAAAAAAGAAAAATAATGAAGATCAAGATACTTGGCATTCTTTCTAACACACTACTTTTTTCATAAGTATAAGCAATAGATGATGTGGCTGCTGGGTGCCTGCTAGGACTGCCAGGGACAACACTCAATAAAGAGTGTCTCTAGTGACAACACTCAGGAAGGAAAACAGATTGTACAGTTTCTATATCTGGGCTCTTCAATCATAGAAAATTGAGGGAGTCACATTGCCAGCCGGCTCTTCAGTATGAACTTTCTCATGGTGTGGGTGTGTAAGTCACCGGGATAAGGAATATAATAAGAATCATATGTGACTGCCTGAGTGAAGCTGAGAGTTGCTTACAAAACAGTTCAACTCAGCTCAAGAATCACTGTTGGCTGCCCCTACGCTGCTTGAGACACTGGGCTGGGCACCCAAGAGTGGGTATTAAAAGAGATGCAGTCCAGTCTTCAGGCTGCTAAACCATGAGACAACAGTGGAAACAGATTGCTTCACTCCAGTGGGATCAGAGCTACCTATAACAGATGACATGTCACTGTTCTCTGAGCACACAGAGGATACCAGGCCCATACCAGGGGGAGGAAAAACAGGGAAGCTTTGCTGGGGGAAAGGGAGGTGATGTCTGACCTAAGTCATATAGAATGAGAATACTTTGACAAAGAAGGCAGAGAAAGGCCTTCTCAACAAAACAAACAGAGGCCAAGAAAAGGCTAAAATGTGTATGATATATGTGGAGAACTAAAAGCAGTTCAGCATTCTAGAGATAATAGAAGGGGATGAGGCTGCAGAGAAGGGAGGATCCCATCTTGAATGATTCTGACTACCTACCATGAGTCACTGAAGGGTTTAAGTAAGGTAGGCACATGGTCAATTTGCATTTTTAATACAAATAAATGCCTTCTAGAAGCAGCTAGTAAACCCCTTCTTTGCAAATGAACTGTGAATTGTTAAGAAACAATATCACTGTATGATAAACATTCTAAAAGAGCTAAGTCACACTGTTTGCTGCTTACTTGTAACAGGGCCTGAAGCCCAGTCAGTATTAGTAAGTGGCCTATGATAAATGATCCATCAACTCTGCAGTAAGACTGGGGACAGAGAGGGGTCTGAAGTGTCCCTAATGGAAACAGCATGTGTTCTTGTATTTGTATTCACTGAACACACCACATGTGGTGCCCACACATGGCTGAAAACTCCAGGAAACCTTAGAGCCCCCATCTATCTCCTTGACAGTTCTCAACTGTAGCTAGCCTGGAAACCAGAGGCCAGGCTGGGGGCTGAATTTACTTTATTCTCCACTACTTTTTCAGGCTCTTCTTTATCATGGAAAAATAAGAATTAATTCCAAAGATGCCCTTAAATTAAGGAGGACATTAGAATTTAAAATGGAATACAATTCTTAACACTGACGACTAAAAAAAAATTATGAAGATAACCAACATACACCCAAATAAGTGCTTAATTTTTTTTCAATTCAATAGTTAAGAAAGAAGAGGAAAAACTTGGGAATATGATCCCACTTTGCTGAATGCAGCTCTGTCCTTCATAATACACACCTACTGAAGCCACAATGGAGTTGCTTACTTAGGGAGACAGAAATAATCCTGCCCAAAATATCTTGTAAGACTATAAGGCTAATAAAGTATCCTGTAAAACTACAGGGCCAAGAATAAAGGTCCACACTCTTATTTCAAGTCATCATTCTTTTGCAAGTTTGTTTCCTATCTCTTTCCATGAGGGCTTGGTAATTCACTGGCTTAGTTTCTTCCCTTTTCCATACAATAAGAACAAACCTAAAACTTAAAGCAGTATTGGGGCATTTAGCTTGGGAGGCCGGGCAGGTGTAGAATGCAGAGTCATACAAACTGCTTCCTTGTATAGTAGCTTTATCATGTGAGTAAATACTTAGTGTACATGTTAATTAATAATAGGTAGGACTCAGAGGAATAGCATTAATTCCTTAATCCTCCAAATCCCTCGATTTGTACTATATTATATAATTCTTTATATACCCTAATAATGCATCCCCTGAAGAGAACCACAATAAGAAGACAAAGCAAGTACCATAACTGGGGGAGGCAGAATAACCCAGAGGTCTAGAGCACAGCTTTTAGAGGAAGACAAACCAGTGTTTCAAATCCCCAGTCTATCACTTGGGAGCTCTGACCCTCAGTTTTCTGATGTGTAAAATGAGGACAAGAACAGTATCTGCCCCACTGGGTAGTTCTGAGAATTAAATAAGTGAATGCACAGAAAGTCTTTATTTCAGTTATCTGGCACATAGGAAAAAAAATGCTCAACATATGTAAGCTCTAATTATCTTTATCATCACTTCTCACAGGGTAGCAAGGCAACTCACTATCCCTACAGATCTTAGGAACAGGTAGAACAAAATCTCCCACAGGTAATTTTTAAAAATCTTTAAAATTAATTTTTAATTATACTAGTAGTACATAAGGACATTCTCCTTTGCCAGAGATAATTTAAGTGAATTCCTACTTGGAGTCAGAGGGCTGAATGAGATAATGTCTTGCAATCTCTAGTAGCTCTAGGAACTGATGAATTTCCCAAGGACAAGGGCAAAAGGTCAGCACCTCCACCAGGACCTGTAATGCAACTGGGATTCAGCCAAGCTTCACTTCCCCCTGAGACAGGGTTGCATGCCCTCCACATTGCCTTGAGCTCTCCCTGAGACGGGCAGGCCCTTAATGGTAAACACATTGTCCAGCAAAATGAGAGGATGGATGAGTTTCCAGCTCAGGAACTTTAATAAAAATTCTTTATCTATTTTATTGAAAACTCAGTTCTGAGACATTACCTCACAGGTCAGGCCTGAAGACCAGCCATTCACTGTTTCATGTTGAGAGCAATCCACTGTTCCTCAGAGCAGCTTCTTAGAGGATTTTACTCCTCTATTTGTGATTAAAATGAGGACTCTCAGCTACTTACATATAAAATTTCAATTAACACCCAATTAAGAAATTAATTCTACACATTAGAGAGGTGTCTAATATAAGCAAGTGGCAAATCGCAGTCCTAGGACAGTCATGGAGATTCATAAATGATTTTCAATATTTCAAAAGGAAATAAGTCTCTCTAGGAAAAACTATGCAGTCTGACAAAAAGTCACATTTCTTTGCTGTTCCTAGAATTTTACCAGCATAGTACAGCCATTCTGATTACTCACACTGATCACTTCAGTGTAAGGTTTTTCTTTTTAACATCCTGGAGGAAACTGAAAAGACTAGGTATCCTTTGGTTTATCTATCCATTTGTTATATTTGAAAATTCAAAACTCTGTATCTCTCATAAGATTTTTAGTCTTACTATTCTTAAAAGATATTATTATAATTTAAATACTTTAATCTACATTCACAAATATAATATATTCCATTTTCTTTTTATGTACAGTCATGGGAGGTTGTTTCCAGGACTTCCCAGCAGATAACAAATTCCAGGATGCTCACGTCCCTTGTATAAAATGGCACAGTATTTCCATATAACCTATGCATATCCTCCCTCCCTTTTACTTTAAATCATCTCTAGATTACTTATAATACCTAATTTAATATAAACTTCATATAAATAGTTTTTATGCTGTATTGTCTAGAGAATATAGGCAAGGGAAAAAGGTCTGTACATATTTGGTACAGACACAACCATTTATTTTTCCCCCAAACACTTTCAAACAGCAGTTGGTTGAATCCACAGATGTAGAACCCATGAATAAAGTGGGCCAACTGTATTCTAGTTATCTGGCTAACCCTTAAGTAACTGGAAACAGTAGCTGAGATGCAAGTCTAGAGACACAGACATCAGGGAATTCATCTCACAAACTGATGGCAAGGAGGGCCCCTTGTAACACTGTAACACACTACATGTAACACACTACAGAAGCTAAAGAAAGAAGTGGTCAAGTAGCCCAGGGTCCAGGATCCAGGGCTTGAGTTATATCATTATCTAATTTTCAGGTCATCGGCTAGGTGGCTATGCCGTTGATAAGATATTGGACTCTGGGTATCACAAAGCAACATCTGACTCAATGATCACACCTTTGAAAGATGGCTCTGACTGGCTTTTGTTATCATTTATTTATGCCACTAATTAATTAAACATGGGAGTATGCACTCATTATCATTCAATATTGAGTTTGTCTCAAAGTCCAATTTTCAAAACATGGGAGACTGAAAGAAGTCACAGATGAGAACAATAAAAGGCCTTTTGTAAGAAGTTTGGAACCTAGTGGTTTAAAGTAGGAGTCAGCCAAATCACACTCACCCCCTATTTTTGTAAATAAAGTTTTACTGAAACACAGCTATACCTATTTATTTCTTATCTATGGCTGCTTTCATACTACAATGGCAGAGTTGATCAGTTGTGTCCACTGGGCCTGAAAAACCTAAAGTATTTATCGTCTGGCCCTTTACAGAAACAGTTTGCCAACACAGTTCAGAGGAACAGCTACAAAACTGGAAATGTGAGAACTGAACTCTGTGCCTGGCTCTATCACTACTGGGAGAAACAAAAATAGGTTATGTATGAATTACTAATAACTAAAGTGTACAGTGATTCACAAATATAGGGCGGGATATGATTAGTAATTAATTTGTGATCTTAAGCAATTTATTTAACCTTTTTGAGCCATGTATCACAATCTAATGTATGGAATATTAATATCTGTCCTAAGCAATCATATGAAAACATGAGAAAATGTATGTTTTGAAACATTAAGAGGGCTATGAGATAGGGAAGTTTCATTTCATTCTCTATTAAAAAGGATCCTGAATCAGAAACTGTATTTCTCTCTCTCAGTATTCCATATTCCATGTAATTTAAAAACAAAATATACAGGACCACAAACATTTATCCTAGATCCCTAAATCAACTGGTTATTAGCCATGTCCACTAGCTACAAGATATTCTCCATTCAGCTAATAATTTTTTAGAAGAGGAAATTAAGTTGTATTATATATAGTGGGGACATAACTCAGGAATAGCCACAAAATTATTTGGTATCATAATTTGGGCACGTGAGATGGCTACGTGGTAACATGATATAACTGCCTTTCCAGAACAGCCCTGGGCCAATATGGAGTAATTTCACTTCTATCTTTTGCTCCAGCTCATTTGATAGGGCAATTCCAACAAATTTTCAACAGCTCCTTTCCCATTATCGAGGAGTAGCTACAGCCAGTGGGAAGTATCAGCTATAACTCCCTAACAAAAACAGAGCTATAACATTTCACTGTGAGAAAAAAAGATGAAGTCTCCAATCATCATTTTAACCTGACACACCTGTTATTCTCTATTCCAGCTATTGAAATGTGCTCAGCTGAGAATGGCTGCAAGACCAAGCAAGAAGGGGAAGAAGTGGGTGATGGTATATATTTCTACAAAACTGAAGCCAGATAGTTAAGCTGTAACTGCCATGATTAAACCCATAAATGCAAATGGTGTTGTCTCATCTTCCCAGAAGCGTTTATCTAAATGAAACAACTGAAACCAGAGAGAAGCTGTTTACTTGCAGTAAGTTAGATGCTGGGATCCTTTTGTCTTCTCATTTCAGACTGCCAAGTTCATGTCCATTAGCACTACCAGAGTCTTTTAAAGATGTGGACATTAGGGGAAAGACTTGGGTTTGTGTTCTAAGGTCACCAAAGACCTGGCACCATCCTCTGGCAGAACTTGACTACGGGAACAGGTGTGATGGTAGTTAGCTCGCCCAGCAAGCCCAGATCAATGTTCTGCCGCAGTTATTAATTACATGGCTCAGCTACTGGTTTCAGAAACATGTTGATGATTCATTACTAAATGTAGCAAGCCAAAAAGAAAGGCATAAAATGGATATAAAGATACCCAAATATACATCCTTCCTGTTAAATACTGAGATGGGATTTGAGTATTCCAGTATTCACTCAATTCAGTAGCTATAGTTTGTTTTTTTCCTGAAAAACTCAAATCATTTTAAAGACACCTATAGAAAGGTTACAAAGATATTTCAGAGAATGGACTGAAAACGAAATATTATATGAAATGAAAATTATAAATACTCTTGAGGAGGAGTATATATTGGCTATATAGTTCCATTTCTGGGACATTCTCTAAATATAGTTTAAATAAAAAACAATCATATAAAACATATCTATGCAATCAAATTCTTAAAGGAATATATTTCAACAATGTAATAAAAACAATTATTCAGCCTTCCAAATCAACTGAAGTAAATTTATTTTTTTCATATATAAAACTCAGATAAATAGTTACAGTTCTGGCATTTAACTTTAATTATAGATGGAATCTTCAAGAGAGACTTTATTCACATTCCAATAAACAAAGACTGCAAATTGCCTAAATCACCACTAGGTGACAATGACATGTTACTGCAATGTACAGGCTTACTTTCTAACATCATATTATACATTACGTATTTATTTGTTTTCTCTCTCCTACATGCAAATTAAAGCTCCATGGGGTCAGGACCTTTGCTGTCTTAGTCACAACTGTAACCTCAACACCTACTATATAGTACCTGGCACATAGTATCCAATGTATACTTGTTGAATGAATAATGATGACTTAACTATGTATAGTGGTAGGAAGAGAAAGAAGATTATTCCTCACAGGGAGGAGCAAGGTGAGATATTTAAAACATCCAGGAGCTAAGCACCAAGTCCTGGTATGTGAGTAGATGAGGGAGTGCAGAAGAGGAGTCCAGGATGAAAGGGCAGATTTCCTATCTGAGTGACCGGGTAAATGATGGTATCATTAAGCAATATAAAAAATGTATGGGGCAGGGCGCAGTGGCTCACGCCTGTAATCCCAGCACTTTGGGAGGCTAAGGTGGGCAGATCACTTGAGGTCAGGAGTTTGAGACCTGTCTGGACAACATGGTGAAACCTCATCTCTATTAAAAATACAGAAATCATCCAGGCATGGTGGTGCATGCTTGTAATCCCAGCTACCTGGAAAGCTGAGGCAGGAGGATTGCTTGAACCCAGGAGGCAGAGGTTGCAGATCACACCACTGCACTCTAGCCTGGGCAACAGAGCAATACTCTGTCTCAAAAAAAAAAAAAAGAAAAGAATTTGAGTTTTGATAAGAAAGTAATGAGTCCACAATTAGATAAGCTTAGTTTGGGGTACCTAAATGCATGTGTCCAGCAGGCCACTGAATATATGAAGAAAGGAAAGGGTGAGGCTGGAAATATATTTTTGGTAGTAATTATCATCATGAAAATATATGGAATCATACAAAGAGAGAATTCCACCACAATGGAAAAGAACATAAACTTGAAGAACATCAACATTTGGAGAGTAGATATATTTGGGAAAGCCCAGGAATTAAAGTGAAGAAGCGTTTACAAGGTAATAAAAGAATCAGAAAAGGCAGGGAAGAAGAACGCTTCAAAAGGAGGGTTTATTCAGGAATACTTAATGGTGGGGAAAAAAAGGTCTGATTAGATGAGAGGCTAAAAAGTGTTCCTGGGATTTGATAAGATGTAAGTCAATTAAAAACCATTAGAAAAAATGGTTCACTATGGTAGGGGAAGAAATGATTCAAGTGACCAAAGCCTGAATGTGGACTCCCTCCCACTAAAACACGTATTAATGTCATATATAATAGCATGTTAATATCCCTAGGTACTAGAAACAAAGAGGGAACTCAATACCAAAGGATCAGGTGTGAGACTCTATAACAGAGTAGTAGCTGAGGAACCACATATGAATGGGGGAGGAGGAAACCTGGCTCACAGAAGGCAGAAAACCAGAACTGATACTCCCATATAAAGCAAGGACCCTGAAAAGGCTTTCCTCCTCCATGAAATAAGGACCAGGAAAACTATCCCTGGAAGACACAGGAAACCTTGTCATCTGCCTTCTGTATAGGAACACTGTATTCAGTGATAAATTAAACTTCCAGGCCTATGTGATGCACAGATGTAGAGTCTGAATTTATACCTCCTAAATTATACAGGATCTCAAACCACAAAATAAACATTAAGAACAAGTCTTCACTGGTGAAACCGGAGTTTCTTCAGCAGAAGCAAATGCAAAGCCATTCTATAGGAACTCTTCCACAATCACACCCAATAAAAATAATCCTGCATTTTTTTAAAAAACAGCAAAAACCACACAAGAAAGCCATTCACCAAGAGGGAGTAACACCTAAGATTACCCCTCTTAGCCTACCTGAGGGAGGAGCTAGGTGAGCAACATGTCTATGACTTGTATTAAAAAGACAGGCAGGCTGGGCGAGGTGGCTTACATCTGTAATCCCAGCACTTTGGGAGGCAAGGTGGATCACCTGAGGTCAAGAGTTTGAGACCAGCCTGACCAACATGGTGAAACCTCATCTCTACCAAAAATACAAAATTAGCCAGGCATGGTGGTGCATGCCTATAATCCCAGCTACTGGGAGGCTGAAGCAGGAGAATCATTTGAACTTAGGAGGCAGAGGTTGAAGTGAGTCGAGATCATGCCATTGCACTCCTGTCTAGGCAACAAGAGCGAAACTCTGTCCCCCCCCCCCCCCCCAAAAAAAAAAAAAAAAAACCAGACAGGCAATAACAGATGCAGAATCCAGTATGAGATGCTCTTTTTCCCTCTGGTATGGCAACCGGTCATGCTCAAGATGGTGGCTGACTTTCCAGTCTGGTTCCCTGAGTGACTATAGCAAGCAGAGGCTTCAATGACCTACAAAAAGCATATATTAATAGCATACATAAACTATGCACCTTTGCTCTTCTAAATGACTGAAATTTTTGGATTGTTATAGTAGGATAAGCTAGCCAGTCCTGTCTGATATCAGAATATTTAGGATTACTTATAAAATGTTATATATGTTTAATATAACTAAATATATTTTTTTAAAAGGAAAAGTGACTAGTGAGGAAGTGTCATTCATAAGTGTAGGCTCTGTTTTCAAAAAATGTGTCTTACATTGGTGGTAAAGAAACAATACAGTGGCTAAAAGGGGACACAAGGTTTAGGCCTTGTATAGAATAGAAGAGACTGGGCACGGTGGCTCATGGCTGTAATCCCAGCACTTTGGGAGGCCAAGGCAGGCAGATTACCTGAGGTCAGGAGTTCAAGACCAGCATGGACAACATAGTGAAATACTGTCTCTACTAAAAATACAAAAATCAGCCAGGTGTGGTGGCAGGTTCCTGTAATCCCGGCTACTCAGGAGGCTGAGACAGGAGAATTGCTTGAACCCAGGAGGTGGAGGTTGCAGTGAGCAGAAACCATGCCATTGCACTCCAGCCTGGGCAACAAGAACGAAACTCCATCTCAAAGAAAAATAGGAAAGACCTGAATATATTCACAGGCTGATGGTAAAAAGAAAGAGGTTAATGTAAGAGTTAAAGAAAGTAAAGATTCAATGCAATCTCTATCAAACTACCAATGACATTATTCACAGAAATAGAAAAAAAAATCCTAAAATTTAGATGGAACCAGAAAAGAACCTGAATAGCCAAAGCAATTCAGGGTAAAAAGAACAAACCTGGAAATATCACATTACCTGACTTCAAAATTTAGTATAAAGCTACAGCAATCAAAACAGCATGGTACTGGTAAAAAATAATGACGAAAGCAACAAAAAACATAAACACAGACACATAAGACTGATCATGATGGCTCATGCTGTAATCTCAGCACTTTAGGAAGCTGAGGTGGGAGGACTGCGTGAGGCCAGGAGTTCAAAAGCAGACTGGACAACACAGCAAGATGCCATCTCTACCAAAAGAACAAACCAAAAATTAGCCGTGCATAGTGGCACACACCTACAGTCCCAGCTACTCAGGAGGCTGAGGCAGAAGAACTGTCTGAGCTCAGGAGTTTGAGGTTACACAATGAACTATGATCACACCACTGCACTCTAGCCTGGGTGATAGAATGAGAGATCCTGTCTTTAAAAATAATATAAGACATAAAGTACAACAAAATGACTTGCATTAAAAAGACAGGCAATAACGGATGCTGGTGAGAATGTAGAAAAAGAAGAAACTTTGTGCACTGTTGGTGGGAATGTAAGTACAGCAACTTTGGGGAACAGTATGGAAGTTCTTCAAAAAACTAAAAATAGAAATACCAGTGTTCCAGTAATCTCACTATTCATTATATATCCAAAAGAAAGGAAATGGATACATCAAAGAGATATCTATACTCCCATGTTTACTGCAGAACTATTCACAATAGCCAAAATATGGAATCAGCCTAAGTATCCATCAATGAATGATGAATGGGAAAGAAAATGTGGCATATACCCACAATGGAATATGATTCAGCCATAAAAAGAATGGAAATCTGTCATTTGCAGCAACATGGATAGAACTAGAAGACATTAAGTGAAATTAGCAGAGAGATAGATACTGCATGTTCTCATTCATATGTGGGAGCTATTAATAAAAAAGTAAATCCCATGAAAGTAGAGAGTAGGTTAGTGGTTATCTGATGCTGGGAAAGAAACAGTGAAAAGGAGAAAAGGAAGATAAAGGGGAAAAAAGAATATATTTATTACCACTGAATTAACCGTATACTTAACAATGGTAAAGATGATCAATTTTATATGTATGTTCTACTTCAATAAAAAATTAAAAAAGAAAAAAAAAACAGCTGTCACATAAAAAAGACAGAAAAAAAAGACTACATATAGTTTATTAATCTTACCTAAGTCCTTCAAGCAAATCCTATAAAAAGCATCAGTTTATTTTTACCACCACTGTCCTCATAGAAATCATACTCCCTTTCTGTATATTAATGAAAAAACTACGGAGTAAAAGGCCCTCAAAACTCCCCTAAAGAATAAAATATTTTCCCTCCATATTCTTTCAGTCCTCATGTCTTCTACCTTCATTAGCGGAAAGCAACTGTAATTTATAAATAGCAATGTCCAAGTATTGGTCCTTCAAAGAGCTGTGCCTGACTTTTGATGCATAATTTGTTCTTGAAAATGTGAACAGGTTGAACGCACACAGGTCAAACAATGGAATTTCATGTTATATAAGGAATCCTGTTAGACAGGATCTTCACAAGATACATTTTCAGGATTTATATGTTCTTCAGTCTTGTTATTTTCCTTCATTTACCAGCAGGAGTCAAAGAAACATTAAAACTGACAGTAATGATGTAGTATTGGGGGCACACCAATAATTTTCTATCCTTATCTCAACTGTATTAGATTATGAGACCTATACATCTTTTTGCTACAATTGGTACTTTTATATTTAAATTTCCCAATTATTTTTATAAATAAGGGCAAAATGCAATAAAATATACACATAGTTGCACAAACACACAACAAAGATGGCAATAAGAAAGACATATGAATGTCTAAAACTGGCAAGTTATCTGAACCCCAGAGCATATCAGAAATGCCTGCAAATAAACAGGACAGCAACCCCAACAAAAAAAAGAGTAACACTTTGCAGAAGAGGGAACTCAAAGGCTAAGAAGCATATGAATAGATGTTCAAATTCACCAGTAATGAAATAAATGCAATTTAGAACAACAATGAGGACGTATATTATACTTCCTAGACCAACAAAAATTAGAATTATGAAGAATGCCAAGAACTGATGAAGAAGAGGGACATAAAAACAATTTGTTGAGGTGCAGACTGATATATCCACTCTAAAGGAATCTGGCAGTGTTTGGTGTGTGTGTGTGTCCTACAACCTCACACTTCCAACCCTGAGTATATATTCCAAAGAAAGTCTCACACAGGTATTTCAGGGAACAAATACAAAGGTAATCTTTGAAGCACTGCTGTGGTAATGAGAAGCTACAGGCAATCTGGGGAGTCACTGGTAAAATGTTGCACATAAGCATATATTACGAATATGCATGCAATAGTTCTTTCAAAGCAATTTGTTATTGCTGTAGTTGTAATTTCTCCATTCCCTCATCCACCTTTTTCTCTGGACCACGAGCTCTTCAAGGGCAGAGACTGAACCTTGTTGATCTTTGTTTCCAAGTCACCACAGACTGTTCCTAGCCATAGTAGGTATTAATTAAATATTAATAAATGAATAAAAAGGGATTTAATAAAGCTTTTAAGATGAAAAATCAAATAGTGTATACAAAATCTGAGAACACAATGTTCATTTCTATGTAAAACAACAATTTGACAGTAACCACAATAATGGTGGCAATTTAACATTTTTCTTCAGTTTGGACTCAACACACTAGAGATAAGAGTAACTGACATTAGTTCAGAAATACTCAGGTATGTTACAAAACTCTGAGAAATGGCTTTATCTCTAAAATATAATATAAATGCTAGAAAAATCTAGTATGGACTATTGTAGATAACCTCAGATCAATGTACATTTCTATGAAAAAAATGTGTTGCATGTTAAATGAATGAGGCATCAAATATGAAAAGACAGCTCAATGGTTTGCATTATTTTTTTAAAAGAATTGGCTAGTCACATTTATGTATGATGTTTAGAATCCACTAAGAGCAGCTATAATGGAAATGTCAGTTGAAACTACTTCACTATTTGCCTTTAAAAGTGTTGTGCTGCATTTTAAATTCACTTAGATATTTGGCATTAAAATCTATGGTGACACGGTCACATGATTTCTCTCAGAGGAAATTGCAAGGACAGGAGAAAAGGACAAAAGGAGACACTGGCATTAGAGGCAGAAAGTCAGTTTTCTGCTCCAGACCTCTGCTCCTGAGGTTTTCCTCTAATCACAACAAGTCAACTGTCTATGCATTTATCAGGAAAATGTCTTCCCACAATTCTGGTATTTTCAGTTGATGCTGTGTTCTCTTGGATGAACACTTTAGAGAAAAGACAGGAACAGATGTGAAAGACGCAATAATTTATTAGGAGCTAGTGGAGCTTGTGCTTTGCTCAGGGCAATCACATGTCCTAAAGCATAATGTCACAGGACATAAACATACCTCTAAACAATTCACTTTTTATGAAGCAGAAGTGGAAGAAGTAGAAAACCACTAGTAGTTGTAATTTTGTACTACAACATTTTGCATTAAAGGGGACACATTTTGAACTAACTCCAAGATATTACTATATCCATTCTATTTAGCTAATGGAACAGGAGTCTATTTTAACCATCTGGAAGAGAATGAAATCAAAAGTCTTCTATTACATATTTTTATAAATGCATGATAGCAAAGAGGGACCTTAACAGGCCAGACATCTAGGGGGAAAAGAATTCTATTTTTTTTTTGGCAAGAACTACAATTATCATTATAGTATGAAGTTTTCAAGCTAGCCTTCTATTGTTCTTTTGAAAGACAAAAATAGAACTCTTTCTAACATAATAGATTTAGAAAATAAAAGGTGAAATGATCAAAACCCCTAGCCAATTGCACAAGCTTTACAAAACAAAACAAACCACAGCAACAAAACCTTTTACGATAAAAAGAGCATCACCAAAATTAATCTGTTCCTGTGTAACTTGTTTGGCATGATTTGGCACCAAGTAAATCTGTACCCAAAGAATGATAGGCCAGTCATTGGACTCAGTACCAATTCAGCTCTAGACTAATGGGTCACTGCCAGGCCAAGCCAGAGGGCTGCCCTTGTCCTTTCATGTAACACTGGTTGTAATTCCAGAATAACGTAGCGCAGTAAGATATGCACCATCACCTACTCCTACTTCCTCTTCTCACCCTCAGTCCTTAAAAGGGGACTGTCACTACACATTTATTATACAAGATCATAATAAGACTCCAATTTTTTCATATTTCCTCCAGGAAGTCCTCCTACTCTGCTTGTGCCTCTGTCCCACTCAGGATGAAGGAGGTAAAAACCTGTACCTTTCTTCCTAGCCTTAGATATGTTACCCTAATTTAGGCTCTCTTGATTTCTCCCAAGGGCAATTAGCTCATTCAACAGTTATTGAGTACCTACTATGTATAAAACAGTATTCTAGGTGTGGGGTATACAACAGAGAACTAAAGACACAAAAAATACCGTCATGATAGAACAACATTCTAGAAGAAAAGACAATGAAAAAACTGAGTAAGATAATGATACAGTTAGTACAATAGAAGTCTGAAACCTGCACAGGAAATGGGGAGAATTTTAGCAACAGGATGATCCCTGCAGGCCTCAATGAGAAGGCCCAGGCATGGTGGAAGTTGCAGGAAAGGAGGTTAGAAAGAGAAAAGGAGCTCAAGCTCTAAAAGGTCCTGTAAGGCCACTCAAAGGATCTTGGCTTATATTCTATGTGAGATGAGAAGCTATTCTGACAGTTTGGAGCAGGAAAGAGGCATACACTGTCTGACTTACTATTTTAACGGATCTTTCTGATAGAGGTTAATAGGTGTTCCACATAAAAAGAATTCAAATACATTTGAGTAACCTTCTCTACCGAATGCCTCCCTTTATGATTAGCTAAGTCCGTCAGCATGTTTAAATCTCTCAGAGCTCCTGCAGAAAGAAGTCAACACTTATTTATTTATTTTTTGACTGGGTCTCTCTATATTGTTGAGGTTGGCCTTGAACTCCTGGGATCAAGCAATCGTCCCACATCAGCCTCTCAAGCAGCTAGGATATCATACATCTACTAGTACCATAGAATCATCTTACTATTAGAACATCTTTTTTGAGATGGAGTTTCACTCTTGTTACCCAGGCTGGAGTGCAATGGCGCGATCTCGGCTCATTGCAACCTCTGCCCCCTGGGTTCAGCCAATTCTCCTGCCTCAGCCTCCTGAGTAACTGGGATTACAGGCATGCGCCACCGTGCCCAGCTAATTTTTTGTATTTTTAGTAGAGACAGGGTTTCACCATGTTAACCAGGATGGTCTCAATCTCTTGACCTCGTGATCCACCCGCCTCAGCCTTCCAAAGTGCTGGGATTACAGGCATCAGCCACCGCGCCTGGCACTAGAATACCTTTTAACATCTCACAGAATATAGTTCAGATCTGAAACCAGGAAACACTAGGCTAGATGCTTTGAGATCTAATATTCTAAGACTCTACATCAGAAACATTTTAATAATAGACTCCTAACTAAACTGACATTATACAGTGCCAACAAAGCTTGTTATGAAAAATAGATAAATTCAGGCTTTTTAGATGTCTATCTCTTCTCTTTCTCATTCTCCCTCCCTCTGTGTCTCCAGTGAAATAATAACAAAGAGAAGGGAATCAGGAATACCTGGAAGCAAAATCAGGCTAAAATAGCCCTCAACAGACTATGATACTAGGCAAAATCAAAGTTAAGGTGATTAGTTCAAGCAGAGACCCCTTAGTGTCTCTTGCTTGTCACATAAGGAGTAGTTCAACAGCTTGAACTGTTACAACTAACACAACTCTGCAGCCATTTATATCTGACACAATTTTTTTTTTTTTTGAGACGGAGTTTCGCTGTTGTTACCCAGGCTGGAGTGCAATGGCACTATCTCGGCTCACCGCAACCTCCACCTTCTGGGTTCAAGCAATTCTCCTGCCTCAGCCTCCCGAGTAGCTGGGACTACAGGCATGTACCACCATGCTCAGCTAATTTCTGTATTTTTAGTAGAGACGGGGTTTCACCTTGTTGACCAGGATGGTCTCAATCTCTTGACCTCGTGATCCACCTGCCTCGGCCTCCCAAAGTGCTGGGATTATAGGCGTGAGCCACTGCGCCTAGCCTATCTGACACAATGTTTATTCATCTCAGCTACTGACTCTGTAAATCAGACTTTATGAAAGCAATAGTTTGAAGCTGCTAATCTAGAAAAATAGTTTTCCCCACAGCAGTATGGCTTGATTAAAGTTATATCTTTTAAAGCAATATATTCATCATCCTATTTGTTTCTTTGATCTTTTCTTATTTACCTTAAAGTATCTCAAATAAGTTTCCTATGTCCATAATATTTCTTAGTCACTGAAGTTTAATATAAATTAACAGCTGATTTCTATAGCTTCACCTGTGATACAATCAACTATGAGATTTCCCTCTTAAAATGAAAAAAATATGGATAAAGTAAAATCAGTGCGAATGAAGAGACCTAGACTGACAGATCTATGAGTACGATTGCTATTTGTTGAGTTTCCCAAGGAGAAGTGACTAACTCTCTCATGTATTGTATAAATAAAGAGGGCAAATGTGTCATCCCACAAGGCCCAAGTAGAAATGGAGAACCAGGACTTTCCTTATGGGGAGGGGATGGTTCCTGCGATAAGAATGACTACCAGAAGTCAGACCTTTATGAGACCTTTATAAGTCCAATGTGGTTGACAGAGAAGCACACCAAGAACAGAGTAGAAGCCAACCTAGAGAGCCCAGCAAAAGCATGAGAGGCATGGGTGGGTCATGAATTAAAACTAGCAAAGACCAACAAGAGGAAACCAAGCAAGCTGAGAAGGCAGTCTGGAAGAATTCTAGAATCAGAGTTGAAAAGTCCAACGTGGTTTTTAAGGAGGCCCTAAAATAGATTTCATGGTGAAGCTTTATGTTATATTGAGATGAATAAGAGACAAATGACAGTTTTCGCCATCAAAAATCAATAATGATAATGACTAGCATCTATTACATCCTTACTATGTACTATGCATGATGTTAATGTGTTACATTCATTTAATCTCTTTAATAGCCCTCTGAAATAAGTTTGAATCGTCATTTTACAGAGGAGTAAACAAAGGTTTAAAGAAATTGAGGAACTCAACTTTTTAAATACAATAAAACGCTACTGCATTTGTGATTCACATATTATAATACATTACATACAGTAGCCCAAAATAAACATCTCATGCCAGTGACACAAAAATGAACAGCAGGCAAAAAAAAAAATTCAGCAGTAAGTACATTACTGTTTAATCACAAACATTCAATTCTGAATAAGACAATTTACTACATACTGATATAGTTTTCATTTCACATAATCATCCTATTCTCCTATGCCTACACTATTCAGTAGGTTCCTGTGTTAATTCTTATACATGTGTGGAGTAAAATAAGAATCATAATAATATAGTACTTTGTATTTTTAATGTTGTAATGTTGATAGCTCAGTCCTTAGAGTCTGTATGTCAAGGGATCATGTTGATGCCACATTTAAGGAAGACTAACCAGAGAGGATAAAGTTGATCTAAGTTTTGATCTCAGAACAAAAGGAGTAGGGTGTTCATCAGAATAGAGGATAGGGTCTACAAACAGAATAGAAGTAAATGATAGTGGAAAGGCAATTAGGAGCTGGACAACAAAGGGCCATGGCTAATAAGTTTAGACTGATTTGTGGGTTATGGTGACTTGGTAGATTGGATACAGGAGAATGCTATGTTTGGATCTTTGCACTGAGATTCTGCTCTAAGATCTTGGAGAATGGGTTGAAAGGAGGAAGTGCGAAGGCAAAAACACCAATTCAGGGGTTACTGTTACGGCCATGTGATAATGGTTTGGCTGTGTCCCCACCCAAATCTCATCTTGAATTACGGCTCCCATAATCTCCACATGTCATGGGAGAAAACTGGTAGGAGGTAACTGAAGCATGAGGGCAGGTTTTTACCGTGCTACTCTCATGACAGTGAATACATCTCATGAGATCTGATTGTTTTACAAACAGGAGTTCCCCTGCACATGTTCTCTTACCTGCTGCCATGTAAGACACACCTTTGCTCCTCCTTCACCTTCCACCATAACTGTGAGGCCTCTCCAGCCACGTGGAACTTTGAGTCCATTAAACCTCTTTTTCTCTATAAATTACCAGTCTGTGGTATCCCTTCATAGCAGTATGAAAATGGACTAATACACCATGCCCCTTCCATCATTTGGGAAGCAACACAGAACAGAAATTAAAATGTTTAAATGAGTTCAGGAAAAGATGTTGAGGGTATCCATTACAGGCTCTGGGAAGAAGAATAAAGGATATTTGGAAGAGATAGACAGATATGTATATATTTCACATAAATGATATGTATAGATAAATATATGCATGGGTGTGTGTGGGTACATGCACACATGCATGCAAGCGCAGGCACGTGTGCTTAAATGAGGCCTGAAGACTGCCTTGGCTGTGGAGAATTTTAAAAACTGCCAAGTTTCTGTATGAGGCATCAAGGGAGCCAGAGGAGTTAGAATGACCACATGGGAGAGAAAGGAGATGAAGAACATGGGTTCAGACCTGCTGAATTCAAAGTGCCTGTGATATACACTAAAGAAAGACTGCAATATGAGTGTAAAGTTTAAAAGCAAGATCCAGGGTGAAGATATATCTCTAGAGACTTCTGAATGATTCCTTATTTTCCCCCAGAGATAACAGTATTGAATATTAGGTTGAACTATATGGAACTACCAATATTCTATTTTTTGACCTCTAAAAATGACAATTTCAACATAAGAACCTACTTTATCCATGAGTTCCTTGAAAATAAGACAATATGTCAATATACAAGTATTTCTAAAACAGAATCCATAACAGATACTTCACAAATATCCTGGGAGAATAAATAATAAATAACATAGTTATGAATCATGTGCTCATTGTTTTTATGTGGTTTTACAAAATTTTTACTAAAATTTGCATAATTTACACAATAGAACTATAAGACTGATACACTATTCAATTGTAATTTCAAGCAAGTATGTTTTGTGGGGTCATGCAAACCATGTATCCATCTCACGATTTTCTGCCTATCTATGTGAGGAACTAGTAACTATAGTTTTTCAAATGGTTTATCAGTGCTCATTAATTCACTTACTCCCAAACAGTCTTTGTAGAGGGAGAAATGAGAAGAGGTGGGTACCACATCACCAAATTAAATGTTTCCTCTAAGAAGGCACCTCAGTTTCCACATCTGCAAAGTAGAGGCAATATGACTTATATCTGTGGCTGACTATAAGGATTAGAGGAGATACTGCACATACCTCATGGGACACAAGAAAAGTTTAGTAAATAGTTGCTTTTGTTATTATGTCAGTGTTGCCAAATGACCAGCAGCAACTATTCAAAAATCATCTCCTATGTCAGGTTGCTGACAATTGACTATATAAGCTTATTTATATGCTTCAAATTCTTGGGACAAGAAATTAGTGAAAGCAATGTTGAAACAAAACCCCAGCCATGTTGTCAAGATAACATAGTAAATGAGACATATATTCAGGAAAAGTATGTAGTAATCATTGACTCATAAAGATCTTAGGATAAAAAATGGCCTTTAGAAATTATCAATATTCCTTCAACAACACCTAGAGTTGAGGAAGCCTAAATATTTCAGGGATGGCAACAAATATTACAATTATTTTAAAAGTTCCTGCTTTTTGCCAGGTGCAGTAGCTCATCCCTGTAATCCCAGTACTTTGGGAGATCGAGGTAGGCAGATCACTTGAGGCCAACAGGGCAAAAACCCATCTCTACTAAAAATACAAAAATTAGCCAAGCATGATGGCATGCGCTGTTAGTCACTGTTAGTCCCATTTTCCCTTCTGACAACATGAACAGCAAGTTTATTACTTCCTCAAAGGGAATCATATGAATGTAATACACACTAAGGTATCTGTAATCTGAATGTACCATTTTCAGTCATGCTCATTTATCAGATAATTAAGCCTTATTGCTGGATTTCTATTTCTATTTCTGGCAAGGTTTTTCCAGTAGGTTTCTCAAGAGTCTAATCTTGGCATATCAATGTGGATATGACATTTTCATACATATTTTTTAATTTAAGCCTCACAAAAACATAACTTTTTTTTTTTGAGACAGAGTCTTGCTCTATCACCCAGGCTACACTATAGCGGCATGATCTCGGCTCACTGCAACCTCTGCTTTCCAGGTTCAAGCGATTCTCCTGCCCCAGCCTCCCAAGTAGCTGGGACTACAGGTGTGTGCCACCATACCTAGCTAATTTTTTGTATTTTCAGTAGAGACAGGGTTTCACTGTGTTAGCCAGGAGTATGCTTTTATGCTACCCATATTTTGTGGCAATTTCGTCATAGAGCATTACTGTAGCAATATAAAACTGATATAATGACCGTTAAGCATCCAAAAATTGTCTACTTACAAACCCTATGAAAACCTAGGTTGCATCAGAATGACTACATGATGGCATCTCAATGATGATGTGAATTATAAGTACAAAAACCACTGTTCTCCAGGTGTTTATAAACAGTTTGATTTTAATACAGGGTTGTATCAAATATGGAACCTTTCCTATTATACTACTTTTAATCTCAAAATTAGAAGGCATTAAAAACATTGAATTGCTAGGATTATATCCATTTGAGAATACTGAGTAACAGTTGATCTCTAGGTGCTTGTGGAGGACTAGTGGTATACTATACTACACACCGGGCTAAGTGACCTACAATATGTTTCCTATGACCACTTTCTGTGATTTCTTACTTTATATCTTGAAAAAAGCTAGTTACCTAACTACACAGAAACACTTGTTTCTAGTGAGAAGAAAGAACAGTTGGATTTCTATTCCTATTTCCTGGCAAGGTTTTTCCAGTAGGTTTCTCAAGAGTCTAATCTTGGCATATCAATGTGGAAGAAAGTCTATAAGCTGGGAAATCTATTCCTTTTAATAGTCACTCAGGACACTAAATCACCTAGGTGCCAGGGCAAATCACTCTGTAGAAAATGGGAACAAGACAAGCCTAGTATCTGTTTCTGGAATTTGGTAGGAGGAGGACCGAAGTCATTGCCTTCTTTTGACCCTTTACTTATGTCAATTCCTTTGTAAACAAGAGAAATAAAATGAAACGAAAAGTAAATATGGATGTCTGAGAATCATAATACTGAATATGCTAATATGTATAAAACATTTTGAGTTCTTCAGAGGAAGATCATCATGTAAATTAAACCTAGTACTATTAATCCTATTAGCCAATCTACACACATGAATTAAACCTGCACTACCTAATCAGAAGTAGGTACTCCCTAGACATATTACAGCCAATAATATCAAGTAAAACATTTCCAAATCCAAATGTCTTTACTCAAGGTTTCAGTAATTATTTTTGTAGTCTTTCTGAAATGATTTATGTCTCACATTCCAATGTAATAAGACAGGACAGAGATCAATTCCTTTGGGACTAGGACTGGTCAGCTGCAGTGAAATCCTTTTACTGACATTTTCAAGGTTTAATATCAGGTATTTTACCTTATTTAAACCTAAAGGGTATTTCAACGCCTAGTGTGCCATCAAGAACAGGCTCTTTATTGTCCTATTAGGGTGGAGATGTATACTCTGTAAACTCAAGAGATTAAAAGCAAATGGAGGATATGAACCAGATTAATGGTCTGGTCCCTGAGCCTTACTAGAGAGTTTACTTAAAATGAAAGCTCTGGATACTGATCCAACTTCTTCAATTTAACCAAGGTTCTCACTTGAATGACTCTCCTACAGCATTAGTACTGAAATCCTCTACCTCATTCTTTCCGAGGCTCCTAGAAATAAGAATATTGCAGAGAAATGTGATCCAAAGTACCGCCTGCAGTGGGCGCAGGAAAGGAGTGCTACAAGTTCAACAGCAGAGAGACTGTGAGATGTGTGCCAACAAAAGTCCTTTTGAAAGACCGATTCATGAGGTTAGGTAAAAATCTTTTCATCTAGGTCACTGAAAAACATCCTTGAAGGCAGACTGACTGAGACTCATCTATGTTAATGATATATGTAGGAACAAAAGCCAATTGCCATGGTAATGCATACTTAGTAGCAAGAACCACTGAACCAGAGCGGGCTTATGACATACTAGTTTGAAAATATCTGATTCTAAAAGAGAATCAGTTTTCCTTTCAAGTGGTAATGAGAATTCCAGATCTTCTATAAGTATGCATTTAATGGGAAATGCAATGATCCTTGCCATACCTTCATGTCTAATTCCTACTTTTTTTCCCTTTGCAGATTACCAGAGAATTAGTTTTTCTGTTGTTGTTCCTCATCTAGTTTCTTAGATGTTAGCTCATAGACACCTTTCACTTCATCATGGTCTTTTTGAGAAAGCAGAAATATTTCCTCTTCAAAGTTATTTAATTTCTACTTCTATTTTGGTGAAAAAGAGTAACATTTATTTATTATGACAATCTATATTTTCTGATACATTTTCTATTACTTAAAAAACCTTTCTTGCTCTCAACAGTTGTAAAGAAAGCATGCTGTATCTTTAATAATATGCCTAATACAGGTCTCAATGTGCTGGCCAGTGAATGTTTGAATACTGCCAACACCCAGCGGCCTTCTGGCAGCACTGGGCCTTCTAAAAGCTGTTCTCTGGCAATAGCCTTTCACGCAAGTACTAATTTTATTATAGCTAGTTTATGATTTTCCCTCATTTCCCTGCTATTTTTAAATGCGGGGCTGTAATAGGAGGTGTCTAGAGGCCCAGGAGATGAAGGAACCATTACACACTATTGGGTCTCTGTGGTATCAGTGGCCTTTGGAAGCTAAGGATTCAAATGCAATGTCAAAGAGTATTTGAATACAGGGTCCCTCGGGAACTGTGCCCAATGAGAAACACATTGCTTTGCTCTCTTTATTTTACTTTTAATTTCTGCTTTTAAGTCCTTGTGGTCTCTCAACACTTCCCAGTTTTGTTCTTTAGAGTTATTTTTGTACACTGCCCACTCTAGCCAGACCTATTTAGCAACATTTCACAACATTGTCTTGGGAGATGAGTTTTTGACATCCAACATAATGTACCAGAACTGATTGTTAAAACAGCTCATAATGTAAATAAAGATCCTGCATGAAAAAAATGTCAATTTTATTTCATGTTATTCTACATGTAACTCTGGGCTGCAAGTTTTCAGAAAGACTGACCAATGAGAAAAAGAAGTTTGGAAAATTAGAGTGGTTTTCAAGGATGGTTTATTGAGATGATGAAAGACATTATGAAATAGGAAAGGAGGGAAGCCATGTGCTTTTCTTAAATTAGGCTTATTTATGATAACTGGGATAAACAAGTTTCACAGAAGAAGGTGACAACTAGTATCCTGGATCCAAATCCAAACTGTACCATTCCAATCAATCTCTACAGTCAGAAGAGTGAAGGGAAGAAAGAAGCGCAAGACAGAATACCAGCTGCATACTGATAAAGACGAAAACACCCTCACTTTAAGTTGCAAGAAAACACATGCAGAGCAGTGGGGACCACTGGTCAGGACTATTGAAGAAAAAGCCAAACTCTGTAAAATATTTAAAGAGACTTACCCTGAGCCAAATGTGAGCACCATGACCCGTGACATAGCCCCAGGAGGTCCTGACAACATGTGCCCAAGGTGGCTGGTTACAGCTTGGTTTTATATGTTTTAAGGAGACATAAAACATCAATCAGTGCATGTAAGGTATGTATTGATTCAATCCGGAAAAGCATGACAATTCAAAGGGGGGAAAAACAAAATGACAAATACAAAAAGAAACACACTGGAAAAGCATTTGAATCCTAAAACTGTATTTTTAAAAAGAGCAAATATTGCAAATGTGACTATTCAGGGTTATGTTCATGCTAAAAACAAAATAAAGAGAGACAGGAAAAGTCACACTCACATAAAATGATGGCTCTGGCAATACTATTAAATGTAGCAATCCCTGGATCAGACATCGCCTAACAAATGCGCTTTATCTGAAGAGGACTGTGAACCCAAAGCAACTCTAGACTTCTTTTTCTGATTGTCATAAATGCAGATTACACTCTGACATTTAAAAAAAAACACACACAAGCTTTAAAGTAGCTTTAACATGCACAGAGGTCACTCAGCGATATTTATTCCCCATTAATATTCTTTTCTATTTATCTATTTCTATATGTGTTTCACTTTTCCTAACATAAAAACTAAAGGGCAAATAGATATGCAACCCAGTTATATATCCTTGTACAGTATGAGACACCAGGTAATCAAGCTGTGTTACCATAAAAGCCACTGTCAGCTAGATCCAGTGGCACATGCCTATAGTCCCAGCTACTCAGAAGGCTAAGGCAGGACTGCTTGGGCCCATGAGTTTGAGACCACGCTGGGCAACACAGTGAGACTCTTGTCTCTCAAAAAAAAAAAAAAAAAAAAAAAGACCACTGTCAAATGGCTCCTCTATGTGATCCATAAACCAGATCAAACTCTTTAGCCAGAGTCAGCTCCATTCATTCAATAGTGTATCCTCTGAATTTACAAGTACATGTATATATTTTTTAATTAAAAAAAGCTATCAATTTGACTGATAAAAAAAATAAGATTGTGATTATCTAAGCATTCTTAAAGTAAACTGCAAAAATCCAAGACAATATTCTTTGTGGGTTTTCTCAGTCTTTTTTTTTCTTTTTAATAAAAGACAGAGTCTGACAATATTGCCCAGGCTGGTCTCAAGCAACTCTCAACACCTCAGCCTCCTAAGTAGCTGGACTATAGGCATGCACCACTGCACCCGGCAAGACAATAATCTCTGGTTTAGACTGTATACTCTTCGACTGTGTTATTCTACAATTTTATATACTATACCTTATTCTTCTCTGGCATGCTCATTATAATAAACTACTGTAGTTAATAAATACTTCATTAGAGCTCTATAGATGAACATAATCTGGTAGTATTCTTTACGAAGTATCCTCTCTAGATTAAGAAAAAAAAAACTTCACATGTAGTGATATGGTTTGGCTGTGTCCCCGCCCAAATCTTAACTTGAATTACAGTTCCCATAATTCCCATGTGTTGTGGGAGGGACTCAGTGGGAGATAACTGAACAATCGGCACAGTTCCCCCATACTGTTCTTGTGATAGTAAATAAGCCTCATGAGATCTGTTTTTTGTTTTTGTTTTTTTGAGACGGAGCCTCACCCTGTTGCCCAGGCTGGAGTGCAATGGCACAATATCGGCTCACTGCAACCTCTGCCTCCCGGATTCAAACAATTCTCCTGCTTCAACCTCCTGAGTAGCTGGCATTACAGGCGCCCACCACCATGCCCAGTTAATTTTTGTATTTTTGTTGGAGATGGGGTTTCACCATGTTGGCCAGACTGGTCTCAAACTCCTGACCTCATGATCCCCCTACCTCGGCCTCACAAAGCGCTGAGATTGCAGGCATGAGCCACTGCATGTCAATCTGGTGTTTTTTTACAAGGGTTTCCCTTTTGCTTGGTTTTCATCCTGTCTTGACTGCTGCTATGTAAGACATGCCTTTCACCTTCCACCACGATTGTGAGGCCTCCCCAGCCACGTGGAACTGTGGGTCCATTAAACCTCTTTTTCTTTATAAATTACCCAGTCTCGGGTATGTCTTCATCAGCAGCACAAAAAAGGACTAATACAAATAGAGTCTAACAAAAGGGATTAAAAAACAAACCTTAGAGTCTTGAACATACATGTATTGTCTAGCACAGATAGGGCTTCATAGATGTTCCCAAAATTTGACAATGTTAGCACAAGTTAAAAATTTAAGCACTTTTCTCATAAGATGGAAGTCCATCAGAGCACTATTATCACTCAACCAGATCAAGCTTGAATTGATTTTGTAGAACACTGGTTAGACATGGTTTATGACCTCAGTAAGTGAGTAGAAGACACAAATACGACATTATCAGTGATGCGGTGTAAAAACCAATGGACTACAAGTTAGAAGCCCCTGATATGAGAATAGCCATTAACTGGCTGCATGTCCTCAGATAGGCATCTCTATCAGAGCCCTAGCTGTTTCAGCTATAAAATGAGGGCAAGGTGCTCTCTAAGATCCTTCTCTGATCTGAAAGTTGTAATTCTAAGCAAATTAATATCAGGAATCAAAATATTAATAAAAATCACATAATAAACTACTTCCAGTTATGACAGACTAGTCTGTAACAGAAGAATTCATCTGCCAAAAACAACTTTTAAAATAGTATCATTTTTAAAAATCCATTTAAAGGCATTGGAGTGGTATTGATATATTTGAGATGGAAGGGACCAAACCCTGGACAAGAGAACTCACAGAAACTTAGCAGAGCTTTCAGCAATCCCCAGGACTAGGGAGCTAAAACCTGAAGTTCAGAGCTACCAAGGAAGCCAAGGTTTGATGTGCCATTATAGAAAGTGAACCCAAGTGTCTGAGCCACCACTATCCTCAAGACACTTGCTATTTTATAAGTAGCATACACCTAGAGGAGGAGAAGACAAATGGAAAGTACCTACAATAAATCAAGTTATTGGCATTCTCATGGTACTATAGAAAGATAAAGGCTAAAGTTCAGAGTCCACCAAGGTGGTGGGGCCTGGTAAGTACCTCAGATTTAAAGATAGGACTATTCGAAAACTAAAGCCTAAGTGGAAAGTTGAACCAGAAATTGGTTTAACTGAAACCCAACTTTGAAATATCTCATTCTGGACTGCATGGACTCACTGGAGTAGCTCGTCTTAATGAGATACTATCTAGTAGTAATATCTACATGCCTGCCAGATATTAAAGGAAATGTTGTCTAGAGGAAGGTAATATCATTGAGATTCTCTTAACATTTTATATACAATGGCCAACATTCAATAAAAACTGAACCATGCACAACAATAGGACCAAGAGAAGAAACAGAAAATATAAACGAACCCACAAATTATTACACATAGAGCTTAAAATAACTTATTAATATATTCAAGGAAAAATGATAAGCTAGATAATGTCATCAGAGAACTGGATTCTATAAAAAAAGAAATTGAAATTCTGAAAATATAACTAAAATTAACAATGTGATATATAGGCTTCATAGCAAGTTGAACATAGCTAAAGAGAGATCTGTGATCTAGAAGACAGAATATTTTTAAAAAGCTAAGCTGAAAGACACATAAAAATGATAAAAAAAAATACAGTACAAAGCATAATGAACATATGGAACATAGTACAAAGGTATAATATATGCAATAGAAGACCTAGAATAGATGGACAGGAAGAAATGAAGCAGAAACAGCATTTGAAGAGATAATAGCCAAGAATGTTCCAATACTAATGAAAAGCATCAAGCCACGAATTCAAGAAGCTCAGTGAATCCCACAAAGAATATAGAGTAAACCATACCTATGCAATTTTACAGTAGAAGTGCTAAAAAATAGGCAAAAGAAAAAGCAAGAAGAAGGGGGGAAAAGATACTATCTTCAATAACAACACTGAGACAGTTTTGAATAGAAAAAAGTGAAAAAAACCCAAATGAATACATAAAGAGTATATATATTCATATAACAGAATGCTATATAGAAATAAGCATACATGAATTACTGGTATAGGCATCAACAAAAGTAAGTCTAACAAACATAACAATGAGCAAAAGAAACCAGGTACAGAAGATATATGAAACCATTTGTATAAAGTACAAAAATAGGAAATACTAGCCTAAGTCAGAATAACGGTTATTCTGTGGTTGTGATTAACACTGGAAGGAGACAAGACACTAATGAGTTACTGGTAACTCCATTTTCTGAAATGCATAGAGGGTAAAAAGATATATTTACTTTGTGAAAATTCATTTAAAATTATTTATGTACATTTCCATACATAACAGTTCAATAAGTTTATTTAGACACATATATATATCAATGTATAACAGCAGTCTTTAAATTGCAAATTCATTTTACAAATGACTCATATACACAACTTCTTTACTTCTTTCTATTCACTGCTTAATGTACCTTCCAACTACTCCTTATTTGGGTTCAAAAGACACTAAGGATTGAGATGGTTTTAGAAATAGGAGCAAAATTTAAAGTACATTTATTGATAATTAAGTGAATAAGAAACTAAGGACCAGGCTGGGAACTTGGTCTCATTTAAGACATTTCTGTGGTGAACCAATTTAAAGACAAGCTAAGCAAAAAGAATCTAAGACAAGAGGGAAAGACTGTTTCTTAAGAGTGACTGAAAAAGAAATATGGATTGCTGGGCTGCAGAAACAATGCTATTAAGAATGCATTAGGCTGGGCCTGGTGGCTCATGCCTGTAATCCCAGCACTTTGGGAGGCCAAGGCAGGCAGATCACCTGAGGTCAGGAGCCTGGCCAATATGGTGAAACCTCATCTCTACTGAAAATACCAAAATTAGCCAGGTGTGATAGTGCATGCCAGTAATCCCAGCTACATGAGAGGCTGAGGCATGAGAATCATTTGAACCATGGAGGCAGAGGTTGAAGTGAGCTGAGATCGTACCACTGCACTCCAGCTTGGGCAACGGAGTAAGACTGCCTTTAAAAAAAAAAAAAAAGAGAGAATGCATTAGGAATTTGGTAGAGTAGATCAAGAAAATAAATGTAAATATAATATCTTAAACCCCACAGTAAGGAGCCTGTTTGTGATAGATTAAACATTTAGCAATCACTGGAAGAACCAGAAGAACTTTAAAATGGGATAGATTATTCAGTCCACATTATGTAAGTTCTAGAAGAAAATCTATACTTCTAAAGCAACTTAAGAAAATCCATCAGTCTGGTAAAAGCTTTGGCAAATATTTTTCCAACTTTATGCATGTTTCACCTGAAATAAGGAGAGATGGACCTTAAATTAAATTCCCATCACTATCGTGAGTTTGCCTCAAACAGTAAGACCATTACATAGTTTGTGATACAGCCTGTTAATAAAACGATCTTAATAATTCAGTAGTTGTTCTTCTTACAGGATCTCATATGCAGTGAAGGTGGCTTTAGGAATTGGACAGTGTTAGGAACCAGGAAGCTAGTCCTGGTTTTACAGTATTGTATATTTTTTTCCATTCCAATAATTCTGGAGACTCTGCTGTGCCTTGGGAAAGACAGTTGTTGATACAAATATGCATGTTTGAACTTATTGTTTTACATGAAAGTACCTTCTTCCTCACCTCTTTTAAAAAAGAAGAAGGGGGGGGCTCAAGATGGCGCAGTGAGAACAACCCAGGATTGAAGCTCTCGGTGAATGCGCGGAGAGGGTGAGTCAGGGCCGCATTTCCAGACGGATCTTTGTTGCCCACAGAACAGGGAAATTCCCAGGTATAAAAAAGACGCGGGACGCCAGGCAGAGGTTTTGGCTGGTGCAGCCGGCAGCCGGTGTGGCCAGCGGCCGGCACTGTAGCGCAGCAGCACTACACAGCGCTCCGCACAAAGCACACTGGTCTGGGTGCCCTGTTGAACCGGCAATCTGAGACTTGAGAGGGCTGAACTTGAGACTGAACAACACTTGGACAGTGAGCCAGCCCAGGAGATTCCAAAGAAACAGCGTTTGGGGTAGCGCAGTGGGACAAACAAAATGGCGATTCCAAATGCTTCGGGTGGAGAGGTTCCCTGAGGGCACAGCTGAACCCAGGACGGTGCAGCTCCGTGGGGGAGGGGCTTCCACCATTACCGAGGCAATCCGCCCCTACTGAGGTACACACCCATTGCTGACGCAGCCTGCCGTTGCCGAGGCAACCTGCTACAACAGAGAGACTCCGCCGCAGGGCGTAGCCTGTGGCAGCAGGGTGGAGACCGCAGCAGCAGGGCAGAGCCTGCAGCAACAGGGTGAACCTCACACCAGCAGGGCAGAGCCTCAGCAGGCAAATAGTGACTAGACTGCCTTCTAGCTGGGCAGGACGGCACAACGAACACTCACGAAGAAAGCCCCAACCCCCCCGAAACAGAGCGTCTGAGAAAAAAAGGGTTTTTTTATGAGTTCTGTTGCAGCAGAATTAAACATAGCAGCCTAACAGCCCTGAATGAACAACAGAGCTCACAGCTCAGCACTTGAGCTCTTATAAAGTACAGACTGTCTCCTCAATCAGCTCCCTGACCCCTCTATATCCAAAAGACTGACATTTGGCAGGCATTATTCTGGGACAAAGATAGCAGAAAAAGAAACTAGTAGCATCTCTCACTGTTCTGCAGCTGCGATAGGTGCACCCAGACAAGCAGGGCCTGGAGTGGACCTCAGCAGTCATACAGTGGAGGGGCTAGACTGGTAAAAGGAAAACCAAGTAACAAAAATACTTCATCATCAACAATCTGGGCGTCCACTCAGAGACCCAATCGAAAAGTCAGCAACTACACAGACGACAGGTGGATAAATCCACAAAGATGGGAAGAAACCAGCGCAAAAAGGAAAAAAACACCTGAAACCAGAACACCTCGCCTCCTAGAAAGGACCAAAACTCCTCACCAGCAAGGGAACAAAGCTGGACGGAGAATGACTGTGACGAAATGACGGAATTAGACTTCAGAAGGTGGATGATGAGACACTTTTGTGAGCTAAAAGAACATGTTTTAAATCAATGCAAAGAAACTAAGAACCTTGAAAAAAGATTTGAGGAAATGATAACAAGAATGGATACCTTAGAGAGGAATATGAATGAATTAAAGGAGCTGAAAAACACAATACGAGAACTTCACAAAGCATGCACAAGTTTCAACAGCCGAATTGACCAAGCAGAATAAAGAATATCAGAAGTCGAACATCAACTCAATGAAATAAAATGAGAAACCAAGATCAGAGAAAAAAGGGCAAAAAGGAATGAACAAAGTCTCCAAGAAATGTGGGACTATGTGAAGAGACCTAACCTATGTTTGATAGGTGTACCAGAATGTGACGAAGAGAATGAATCCAAGCTGGAAAATACTCTTCAGGACATTATCCAGGAAAATTTCCCCCACCTAGCAAGACAGGCCAACACTCTATTGCAGGAAATACAGAGAACACCACAAAGATATTCCACAAGAAGAGCAACCCCAAGACACATAATCGTCAGATTCAACAAGGTTGAAATAAAGAAGAAAATACTAAGGGCAGCCAGAGAGAAAGGTCGGGTCACCCACAAAGGGAAGACCATCAGACTCACAGCAGATCTCTCGGCAGAAACACTACAAGCCAGAAGAGAGTGGGGGCCAATATTCAACATCCTTAAAGAAAAGAACTTTCAACCCAGAATTTCATATCCAGCCAAACTGAGCTTCGTAAGTGAAGGAAAAATAAAATCCTTTGCGAACAAGCAAGTACTCAGAGATTTTGTCACCACCAGGCCTGCTTTACAAGAGCTCCTGAAAGAGGTACTACACATAGAAAGGAACAACCAGTACCAGCCATTCCAAAATCACACTAAATGCTAAAGAGCATCAACATAATGAAGAATCTACAACAACTAACAGGCAAAACAGCCACTTAGCATCAAAATGGCAGTATCAAATTCACACATAACAATATTAACCCTAAATGTAAATGGACTAAATGCACCAATCAAAAGACACAGACTGGCAAATTGGATAAAAATCCAAAATCCATCAGTGTGCTGTATCCAGGAAACCCACCTCACATGCAGGGATACACAAAGGCTCAAAATAAAGGGATGGAGGAAAATTTACCAAGCAAATGGAGAGCAAAAAAGAGCAGGAGTTGAAATTCTCATCTCTGATAAAATAGACTTTAAAGCAACAAAGATCAAAAGAGACAAAGAAGGCCATTACATAATGGTAAAAGGATCGATACAACAAGAAGAGCTAATGATCCTAAACATATATGGACCCAATACAGGAGCACCCAGATACATAAGGCAAGTTCTTACTGACTTACAAAGAGACTTAGACTCCCACACAATAATAGTGGGAGACTTTAACACTCCACTGTCAATATTAGACAGATCAACCAGACAGAAAATCAACAAGGATATCCAGGGCTTGAACTCAGACCTGGAGCAAGCAAACCTGATAGACATTTACAGAACTCTCCACCCCAAATCCACAGAATATACATTCTTCTCAGCACCACATCACACCTACTCAAAAATTGACCACATAATTGGAAGTAAAGCACTCCTCAGCAAATGCAAAACAACTGAAATCATAACAAACAGTCTCTCAGACCATAGTGCAATAAAGTTAGAACTCAGAATTCAGAAACCGACCCAGAACCGCACAGCTTCATGGAAACTGAACAACTGGCTCTTGAATGTTGACTGGATAAACAATGAAATGAAGGCAGAAATAAAGAAGTTCTTTGAAACCAATGAGAACGAAGACACAACATGCCAGAATCTCTGGGACACATTTAAAGCAGTCTCTAGAGGAAAGTATATAGCAATAAGTGCCCATATGAGGAGAATGGAGAGAGATCCAAAACTGACACCCTATCATCAAAATTGAAAGAGCTAGAAAAGCAAGATCAAAAAAACTCAAAACCCAGCAGAAGACAAGAAATAACTGAGATCAGAGCCGAACTGAAGGAGATAGAGACATGAAAAACCCTTCAAAAATCAATAAATCCAAGATCTGGTTTTTTGAAAAGATCAACAAAATAGACCACTAGCCAGATTGATTAAAAATAAAAGAGAGAACAACCAAATAGATGCAATAAAAAATGATAAAGGGGAAATCACCACAGATTCCACAGAAATTCAAAGCATCATCAGAGAATATTACAAACAACTCTATGCACATAAACTAGCAAACCTGGAAGAAATGGATAAATTCCTGGACTCCTGCATCCTCCCAAGCCTAAACCAGGAGGAAGCTGAAACTATGAATAGACCAATAACAAGGTCAGAAGTCGAGGCAGCAATTAAGAGCCTACCACACAAAAAAAGCCCAGGTCCAGACGGGTTCACAGCCGAATTCTACCAGACACACAAAGAGGAGCTGGTACCATTCCTTCTGAAACTATTCCAAATAATCCAAAAAGAGGGAATCCTTCCCAAATCATTTCATGAGACCAATATCATCCTGATACCAAAACCCGGCAGAGACCCAACAAGAAAAGAAAACTTCAGGCCAATATCCATGATGAACATAGATGCAAAAATCTTGAATAAAATATTGGCAAGCCGAATGCAACAGCAAATCAAAAAACTTATCCATCATGATCAAGTAGGATTCATCACAGGGATGCAAGGCTAGTTCAACATACACAAGTCTATAAACATAATTCACCACATAAACAGAACCAAAAACAAAAACCACATGATTATCTCAATTGATGCAGAGAGGGATTTGACAAAATTCAATAGCTTTTTATGCTAAAAACCCTCAATAAACTCGGTATCGATGGAACGTATCTCAAAGTAATAAAAGCTATTTATGACAAACCAACAGCCAATATCATACTGAATGGGCAGAAACTGGAAGCATTCCCTTTGAAATCTGGCACTAGACAAGGATGTCTTCTTTCACCACTCCTATTCAATATAGTACTGGAAGTTCTAGCCATAGCAATCGGGCAAGAAAAAGAAATAAAGGGTATTCAAATAGGAAAGGTGGAAGCCAAATTGTCTCTATTTGCAGACGACATGATAGTATACCTAGAAGACCCCATCGCCTCAGCCCAAAAACTCCTGAAACTGATAAGCAACTTCAGCAAAGTCTCAGGATATAAAATCAATGTGCAAAAATCATAAGCATTCGTCTACACTAATTACAGACTTAAAGAAAGCCAAATCAAGAATGAACTGCCATTCACAATTGCTACAAAAAGAATAAAATACCTAGGAATACAACTCACAAGGAACGTAAGGGACCTCTTCAAGGAAAACTACAAACCACTGCTCAACGAAATAAGAGAGGACACAAACAGATGGAGAAACATTCCATGCTCAGGGTTAGGAAGAATTAATATCGTGAAAATGGCTATACTGCCCAAAGTAATTTACAGAATCAACGCTATCCCCATCAAGCTACCATCGACTTTCTTCACAGAACTGGAAAAAACCACCATGAACTTCATATGAAACCAAAAGAGAGCCCGCATAGCCAAGTCAATTCTAAGCAAAAAGAACACAGCGGGGGGCATCACACTACCAGATTTCAAACTATACTACAAGGCTACAGTAATCAAAACAGCATGGTACTGGTACCAAAACAGAGATATAGACCAATGGAACAAAACAGAGGCATCGGAGGCAACACAACATATCTACAACCATACAATCTTTGATAAACCTGACAAAAACAAGCAATGGGGAAAGGATTCCCTGTTTAACAAATGGTGTTGGGAAAACTGGCTAGTCATGTCCAGAAAGCAGAAACTGGACCCCTTCCTGACACCTTACACTAAAATTAACTCCAGATGGATAAAGACTTAAACATAAGACCTGGCACCATAAAAACCCTAGAAGGAAATCTAGGCAAAACCATCCAGGACATAGGAGTAGGCAAGGACTTCATGACCAAAACACCAAAAGCATTGGCAACAAAAGCCAAAATAGACAAATGGGACCTAATGAAACTCCACAGCTTCTGCACGGCAAAAGAAACAGTCACTAGAGCGAATCGGCAACCAACAGAATGGGAAAAAATTTTTGCAGTTTACCCATCTGACAAAGGGTTGATATCCAGAATTTACAAAGAACTCAAACAGTTTTACAGGAAAAAAACAAACAAGCCCATTCAAAATTGGGCAAAAACAGACACTTTACGAAAGAAGACATATATGAGGCCAACAATCACATGAAAAAATGCTCATTATCACTGGTCATCAGAGAGATGCAAATCAAAACCACATTGAGATACCATCTCACGCCAGTTAGAATGGCGATCATTAAAAAATCTGGAGACAACAGATGCTGGAGAGGATGTGGAGAAAAAGGAACACTTTTACACTGTTGGTGGGAGTGTAATTTAGTTCAACCACTGTGGAAGACAGTGTGGCTATTCCGCAAGGCCTTAGAAATAGAAATTCCATTTGACCCAGCAATCCCATTACTGGGTATATATCCAAAGGACTATAAATCATTCTACTAGAAGGACACATGCACACGAATGTTCATTGCAGCACTGTTTACAATAGCAAAGACCTGGAATCGACCCAAATGCCCATTGATGATAGACTGGATTGGGAAAATGTGGCACATATACACTATGGAATATTATGCAGCAATCAGAAATGATGAGTTTGTGTCATTTGTAGGGACATGGATGAATCTGGAGAACATCATTCTCAGCAAACTGACACGAGAACAGAAAATGAAATACCGCATATTCTCACTCATAGGCGGGTGATGAAAAATGAGAACCCATGGACACAGGGAGGGGAGTACTAAACACTGGGGTCTGTAGGGGGGAAAAGGGGAGGGCCAGCGGGAGGGGGAGCTGGGAAGGGATAGGAAAAAAAAAAAAAAAAAAGAAAGAAGACACTCCAGCTGCTTTTTTGGAGAGAGTAAAGGTATTCTGCAATAGAGTAAAGCAATCTTTGTTTTTTAACTCAGAGTGGGAGGGAGGAAAGGGGAGAAAGTTTAAAAAAAAAAAACGGTTTTTCTAACTATGCCGCCTACCCCTCCACTCCATTCTGATGGAAATGGTGAGAAGATTGTCAATCAATGGGAGTATGGGGTGGGAGCTGGTAAATTTGATTTACAAAGGGTGGCTAGGTGATCCTGACCTCCCAGTTGAAACAGCACTGGACTAAAACTGATCTACAGAAAGTACTGTTATTAGTATTTTTTTTTAAGACAGAGCCTTACTTTGGTGCCCAGCCTGGAGTACAGTGGCTTTATCTTGGCTCTATAGCCTCAAACACCAGGGCTCAAGCAATCCTCCCACCTCAGCCTACTGAGTAGCTGGGATCACAGGCATGTACCATACGACGCTTGGCTAATTTTGTGTAGTTTTTGTAGACACAGGGTTTCACCATGTTGCCCAGGCTGGTCTCGAACCCCTGAGCTGAAGTGATCTGCCTGCCTCAGCCTCTCAGAGTACTGGGATTACAGGTGTGAGCCACAGCGCCTAGCCCACTATTTTTATTATAGGAACCCTTCTAATATATCAACACCCAAATCTTGGTTAGCATAATCCTCTGGGATCATGAGCTCAGGGCTAAAGTAATAGGATACAATTGTATATCAAAAGAAAAATAAGTACCTGGCTGATTTGGATTCAGGAGAAAGATGGATCTGAATTGGTAATAAGATTTGATTAAATAGACAGGTAGAGTTATGCTACTGCCAAGTATATACAGTAACTATTAATAAAAGTTCTCTAATGGCTTTCTTGGCTAGAGGAAGAAATTAGGGATGATAGTCATGGCAGCAACTGCTGTGGCAGCTAAAACTTACTGTCCACATGCTTTACGCTAACCATTGTGCTAAGTCATTTATTGCATATTATCCCTATTTTATGGATTAGGAGACTCAGGCTTAAAGAAGTTTAATAACTTACCTAAGATCACAAAATAGTTAAGTGTCAGACTGAGGACTTAACCAACGTCTATTTGATCTTAACTATTATCTTAGCCACATTCTGCTTATAAATTCTGATCAACATAGTTAATTCCTTATATGTCTAATATTTCTAGATAATTTATGAATACTTGTTCAAATACTTAAATTATGTAAGTATTTTATTCATCCTGTAATCATTTTTAGCTTCGTGATTTGACTAGGCAAACCTCCTAAGAAATACTTAAAAGATAAAACTTAGACTCAATCAATTATCACAAATTCTAAATAAAATCAGTAAAATTAATTAGTGAAGTGTTAGCAGAGACTAAAATAATAATTTTTTAAAATATTAGAAAGTTCTTGCCACTCTCAATCTCTATCTTCCAGGCAAGGCTGAAAGACACGTTCTAACCCACATTCAAAAAGCAATGGACACCTGGCTAGCAAGTCTGCAGAAGAATATGAATTACGAAATAAACCCAACAAGGAATTCAATGGTGATTTCTTTGCAATGTGATTTCTCTGTGGAAAAGGACAACTTTGGGATTCATATATGTTGTATGGTAATTAGAGAAAAGTACCTTTATTCAGGGAGAATAAAAGATTCTGATTACTGCTTCAAAAACAGACTGTTTTTTGTGAGCTAAAACTGAAATAAGAAAGGATTCCTAATTTGGATCAACTGTTTCAGTGAATGGGAAGGGCATTGTTCTACAATCTATGATAATCAGATTTTAATTATTCTAAGCCACAATGACAAAAATTAAACAAACCTCAGTGATGCTTTCACAAAATTAAAAAGGACTGTAGGAAATTATAATTTCTATTGTTTTTGTTTTAGAAATTATCTTTTTAAAAACCGGACACAAGGTAGATTTTGTTTCAGCAAAGATAACTGCTTTGTATCAATTATATTCCAAGTAGCTAGCAATACAAATTTCATGTTATTTTAGAAAACCATAACACTTATTATTAGCTATGTAGCATTATGAAAAATTATCCACCCCCTTAAACTTTAGTTTTCTCATCTACAAAACAGAAAAATTACTATTAATTTCCTTCAGTTTCTCCAATCTGGCCCCCAGGATCTCAAAGTTAAAAATCAAGTAAGTGCAAGCTTACCCAGCAGCTGTTCTGTTGGGGCAGGCTGCCACACATACCAGAATGACAGCATCTTAGCCTTACATATTGTCATTAGTATCTTTAGGAACAATACCTCTCAGTCCCTGAATGATGCTGCAGTCTCTGATATGTCAGGTCATATCTATTTCTGAGTCTTTTAATTTTGATTCTTTATGCTTAACTCTCTTATTTATTGGTTCAATCTGCAGTCTCTAATATGGGTGTAGCACATGCATTATGAAGCAGAAGGCTTTTGCTATATCTCAGGAAGCCTGTCTCTCTGAATCATATCAAACTACATAAAAACCCATTCATGAAATCCAAATACCTGCTCTGGGTTTTCGTAGGAATAACCTGATATAATGTATACAAAAATAAGAAATCTATTTGTAAATATTAATCACATGCAAATAACAATCCATTATCAATGGTAATCATTATTTTAAATGACTAGGATCTGGTTAACATTCTATAAATTGTATCATTATGGGTAAAATAATTTAGAATCTTCAGAAGTCCTATAATTATAACAAAAGAAAACTACTTTTAGATATAACAAATTGAAGCAAGTCACTTGATAATCAAATCATATCATTCCTATAAGGCTTCCTATTTCTCAGGATAAAATGAGAGGGTTAACCCTGGTGATTTCTATTAAATTGCATAAAGTACTTTCTCCATGGGACCTATGTCTCATTCTCTGCCTCAGCCTGGTACTTTCTTTAGAGAGAGGTGGCTCCCCACAGCAGACGCTATAAAACAAAAGGCCCTGGCCACGCAAATCAAAAAGCATTCCCACCACTGATAAAGCAAAAGTCTGCCACTTCCTCCATCTACTCATACCACCCAAACTGCACCTTTAGGATAATGGGCACTTCATCGATTTTGTACATCTAATTGAACCTGGTTTCAGCCATATATGAACATTTTGCTGTGATATCGTTCTAGGATATGCAGGGTAGGTATAGCCAGGAAACAGATAGGACTTGTGAAGTGGTATTGCTTTCTTGGCATAGGGAGGTAGATTCAGGGCTACCCAGTGAAATTTGTTTCACATGGGTCAGCTCTCACCAGGAATTTGAATCGCTAGAATTATTGCTCATCCTTCTTTCACTACCAAGACTTCTATTTTTTATTTTTTCTAAAATTTTACTGTGAAAATTTACAAAGATACAGTCAAAAGAACTGTACAGTTAATACCATAAAGTATAGTAAGATTCTAAATTTCTAACATTTTGCTAAATGTGCTTTATCATATATCTATCCATCTTCTCATCAATCTGTTTTTTTGATACAATTTAAAGTAAATTTCAGATACTAGTATACTTTACCCCTCAATACTTCAGCATGTATAACACTAATTAACATACTTATATTTTCAGGTAAAATTTATATATAGTAAAATGCACAAATTTTAAATATACCATTTGATGAGTTTTGACACACACATACACCTAGGTAACCCAAACACATTATTAAGAGATGAAACATTCCCATTGCCATATAAAGTACCTTTACATCCCTTCCTAGTCAATCCTGTCATCACCTCTGCTCTCAAAGACAACCACTGACCTGACTGTTGCCACTACAGATTAGTCTTGCCTATTCTAAAACTTATTAATGGAATTATAAAATACGTTATCTCTTGGTGTCTGATTTCTTTCACACAGCCTAATGTTTTTGAGATTCACTCCTGTTGCTATATATATTTTATACAGTTTTTCTATCCATTCTTCCATTGAGAAACACTTGGGCTATTTTCAGATTTTGCTATTATGAGTAAAATTGCCATAAACATTCTTTTTTTTTTAGACGGAGTTTTGCTCTTGTTACCCAGGCTGGAGTGCAATGGCACAATCTCGGCTCACCGCAACCTCTGCCTCCTGGGTTCAGGCAATTCTCCTGCCTCAGCCTCCTGAGTAGCTGGGATTACAGGCATGCACCACCGTGCCCAGCTAATTTTTTGTATTTTTAGTAGAGGCGGGGTTTCACCATGTTGACCAGGATGGTCTCGATCTCTTGACCTCATGATCCACCCACCTTGGCCTCCCAAAGTGCTGGAATTACAGGCATGAGCCACCGCGCCCGGCCCATAAACATTCTTATACAAGTCATTTTATGGACATATGTTTTCAATTCTCTGGGGTAAATATCTAGCAGCAGACTTGCTGGCCACAGGATTAGTGTATGTTTAGATTTTAAAGAAACTGCAAGACTTTTTCCAACGTGGTTGTACCATTTCATGCTCCCAACAGCATATGAGAATTAAATATAATAAATCAATGTATGCTGTAAATCCTAAAATTCAATGGTATACTTTTTGCTTTAGTCATGTGCATTTTAAAGAAATTAAAAAGAAAAAGGTAAAATAAATTGTTTTTCTTTTTTTGAGACAGAGTTTTGCTCTTGCCGCCCAGGCTGGAATGCAATGGTGTGATCTTGGCTCACTGCAACCTCCCAATCTCGGATTCAAGTGATTCTCATGCTTCAGCCTCCCAAGTGTCTGGGGTTACAGGTGTGTACCACCATGCCCAGCTAATTTTGTATTTTTAATAGAGACAGTGTTTCACTATGTTAGTCAGGCTGGTCTCGAACTCCTAACCTCACATGATCCACCCGCCTCGGCCTCCCAGAGTGCTAGGATTACAGCAGTGTGAGCCACTGCACCCGGCCAACAAATCTTTTATATTTACCACCATATTTATTATTATCTCTGGAGATTTTCCCTGTTTTTTGCTACAGATCTGGGTTTCCATTTGATGCCATTTTCCTTCAGAATAAAAAATCTTCCTTTAGAATATCTTATATTACATGTCTGTTGATAATTTTCTTGGTTTTCCCTTATTTTTAGATATTTTTATTTTACCTTCACTCTTAAAAATTACTTCTGCAAATTACTGAATTCTGGGGTTGACAGATTTTTTTTTTTCTTTCAGCAATTTTCCACTGATCTATCCTCAAGTTCATGTCTCTTTCTTACAAAAACAAACAAACAAACAAAAATACAGATTTTTTTTTTTTCTTTCAGCAATTTGAAGATTTTCTCCCACTGTCTCTCCTGGTCTTCATTATTTCTAATAAGAAATCAGCCATCATTTGTATTGTTGCTCCCCCTCTTTCTAATGCATAATTTTTCTCTGGTTGCTTTCAAGATTTTCTCTTTATAATTGGTTTACAGTAGAATATAAAGCACATAGATGTTATTCTCTGTATTTATGCTGCTTGAGATTAGCTGAGCTATTAGAATCTGTAAGTTTATTTATTTTTTACTAAACATGAGGAAAATTTTAGCCACTATTTCTACTAATATTCTCTTTGCATCATTTTCTCTGTCTTGTCTTTTTGTAACACGTATATAATTATACATATGTAAGACCATTTGATATTGTTCCACAAGGCACTGAGGCTCTGTTTATTCTTTTTAATCTATCTTCTCTCTGATTTTCAGATTGGATATTTTCCATTGATCTATCTTCAGGTTCATGTCTCTTTCTCTGTCATCTCTAAGGCTTTTTAAGCCCATCAATGACTATTTTAGATATTATATTTTTCCACTTTATTTTCTTATAGTTTCTATTTCTCCATTGAGACTCCCTGTCCACTCACTATAAGTATATTTTACTTTACATATTTAGACATAGCTACAGTAACTTTTAAAACTCTTTTCTATTAATTTCAATATCTGGGTTATCTTGGGGTTGGTCTCATGGAATGCCTTTTTTCTTTAGTATGAGGTATATTTTCCTGTTTCTTCATATGTCTGATAACTTTGGACTATATCCTGGACATTGTGAATGATATATTGTACACACCTGAAATTTTGTTATATTATTCTATACAATATAAACTTTTTCATTTTAGCAGTTAACTCTGATGAATTCAAACAACAAACTGTTTCTCCTGAGGTGGGCAGCAGTTGAAATCTCTATTCAGTTCCTCTTGGTTAGAATCTGTCCTCACATGCTTAGGGGTTACCTAGAGATCTGATCAGAATTTATACATAGAATTTGGGGCTCCCCTACGTGGCTCTCCCCTTTACAGGATTTCCCACCTCACTTTCTGATTGTTTTTGTGGCCCATACTCTGCCCTCTAATTCCTCAATCAAAAAGGCTACAAGTTTCCATATCATTTTAGTAGCACTGTGAATGGGTCTACAGTCTTACAAAAAATATATATATATAAAACCAGGGAATTCACCCAGTATTATGCTCTTTTTCCAAGTGTTAATTCTCTCCCAGTTTCTGCCTGTTTGGTTATTCCTAGTACCCTCATATAGTTGTTTGTTTTATATTTTGCCCACAATTATGTGGCTGTGCTGATATGAGTGACTTTGCCAGAAGCAGAATCTTCTCTCTTTCCTTTGTGTAGCTCCAGGGCATAAAAATGATCCCAATATAAACAGCATATACTATGTAAAAATGAAAGAAGTCTATGACTCACATTGCTGTACTTTTTGTCTCCTGATTAAAGAGTCAATGTACAAGAGACTAGCAGCACTATCCGACAGAAGGTTTTAAGATGATAAAACATTTTTTCTGTGCTGTCCAATATGGCACCTACTAGCCACATTAGTCTATTTTTGCACTTAAAATGTGGTTATTGTGATTTGAAAATCAAATTTTTTACATTATTTAATTAATTTAATATAACCACATGTGGCTAATAGTTACTATGCTGGGCAATTCAGCTCTAAAAATTATGTCATCTGGTCTTCCTTTTTTTTTTTTTATAGATAATGAACTAAAGCCCAAAGAACTTCCACAAGAGGGCTGGCCATAATATAAGGCCTCTAGTGGCAAAACCAGGATTTGAATTTAGATTTCCTAATTCCTCATCTCAAGTTGCTTCTACTCTACATATGAAGGGAATACAAAATGTTATGACTGAAAGAGGAGAATGAAAAATATATGAGATGAAGTGGTGATAGAGTAGAACTTCAAAAATTATAGTTGGAAAAGATGAAACAGCAGAGGGGAGAATGATTTGCAAACACATCATACATTACACGTATATACACATATATTCCCTGGGTGAACAATTTCTTTTGAGGTGGTAATTATTTTCTCAGCAGAAGGAAAAGAGCTTTTTATAACTCATTACAGGCCCAAAAAAGTCAGACTCAGCTGATTTATAACACAAAGTACAAAGAGCACAATCAAGAAATTGATGTCCTGTCTCCATTCTTCGCAAGCATCTACTTTCCAAGTCCTACAGTCTTCAGTGATTTGAGAGTTACTGTTTAGCGATCCTATTTGTTTCTCAAAACCCTGTAAGATACACGCCCCAGAAAAGGTTGCCAAGCCTTCCCCTCATGAACTTAATACTCCCTATGAGGATATGTTTCTCTGCTAAAATGGAATGCTTTTTACCTTTTAACCCACTCTCCTGTACTATTAGAAGTAAAATAATTACCTAAACTACATTCTTTCTCTCTTACACACACACACACACACACACACACACACACACACAACACTTTGTATGGATTTCATATTAGCATTATTGCAAATTATATAATAAAGCACATAGTGTAGAAAATGTCTGTAAAAAGGTCCAAGAAAAACAGCATTGTTTTCAGGGAAAGTGCTGTGGTCAGGATGATGTCATCAAAAATCATCTAATTAATTTCCTGTAGCTACATCCTAAAGGAAATCCAGAAGGCTCAATTTTCTCACAAAGTCAAGTAGTCTTTTGTTTTGGTCAGTAACCATTCATGCAAACCCAGAGGTGTCAAATTGATAATGATTATGATTTACTTTTATTCTTCACAATCATAAAAAATGAAATTTGATTTTAAAAGATGTTTCATGTGAAAGGCATCATCAGAATATAAAATGTATCCTTTATTTTAGAGATAAGATCTCACCATGTTCCTGAGATGGCGTTGAACTCCTGGGCTCAAGCAATCCTCTCACCTTAGCTTCCCAGGTAGTTGAGACTACAGGTGCATGCCACTGCATCTCATTAGAAGTATCCTTATTGAATATGAATTTTAGATTTTAGTTACTGAGAGCAAAGTAACTGCAGAAATGATGAGATGATTAAACTGAGTTGGTATTTACCACTTGGCTTTATATGACAACTTCTCCAGCTCTGAGTAAAACAAAGATTACCACTCATAAGAACCAAGGAGAGGAGAGCCCTTTTTACCTACTATCACCCTCAATGTTCTTCCTCCAGGCCAACAGGCATTTATCATGACTGGCCTGGAATACCATAAGAGGTTTGCCAGGAGATGTGAGCTCCTCAAGGGCAAGAATGATGGCAATATTCATCTTTATATCCAAAGGCATTACAGCACCTGGTACATAGCAAGCACAAACATGTTGAATGGATAAATGGATGAGATTATTAAAACAAATAAACTGTGCCCCTTTCCCACCAGAAGCTCCCAATTCTACAGTGGGGAGCAGAACACCATTACAAACAAATATATGGGAAGTGCTATACTAAGGGATGCTAACAGTAAACCACAGTTTGTCAACCAATTTGAAAAAAACTAACAGATTGATATCAAGTACTAAGGTGTTTAAAGCAGCCATTCTGGTAAGCAGTTTGGGTAAATCTTTTTTTTTTTTTTTTTTTTTGGTGGGGGTGGGAGATGGAGTTTCACTCTTGTTGCCCAGGCTGGAGTGTAATAGCATGATCTCGGCTCACTGCAACCTTCACCTCCTGGGTTCAAGCAATTCTCCTGCTTCAGCCTCCCAGGTAGTTGGGTTACAGGCGTCCACCACCACACCCAGCTAATTTTTTACATTTTAAGTAGAGACAGGGTTTCACCAGGGTAAATCTTTTAATATAAAATATGTATTGGATATGACACCAAAAACATAGATAATAAAAGAAAAAATAAGCAAATGGGACAACATCAAATGAAAAGCTTCTGCACAGCAAAAGAAAACAATCAACAAAATGAAAAGGCAATCTATGGAATGGCAGAAAATTTATAAAACATATTAGGTAAGGGAATTCATACAACTCAATTGCAAAAAATAATAATAAAAATAATCCAATTTTAAAAAAGCAAAGAACCTAAATAACATTTTTACAAAGAAGACATATTAATGACCAATGGGATTGTGAAAAGGTGTTAAACATCACCAATCAATGAAATGCAAAACAAAACCACAATAAGATCACCTTGCAGCTGTTATGATGGCTATTACCAAAAAGAAAAGAGATAACAATTGTTTGCAAGAGTGTGCAGAAAAGAAAATCCTTGAGCACTATTGGTGGGAACGTAAATGGATACAGCCATTAAGAAAAATAGTATAGGCCGGGCGCGGTGGCTCAAGCCTGTAATCCCAGCACTTTGGGAGGCCGAGGTGGGTGGATCACGAGGTCAAGAGATTGAGACCATCCTGGTCAACATGGTGAAACCCCGTCTCTACTAAAAATACAAAAAATTAGCTGGGCATGGTGGTGCGTGCCTGTAATCCCAGCTACTCAGGAAGCTGAGGCAGGAGAATTGCCTGAACCCAGGAGGCGGAGATTGCGGTGAGCCGAGATCGCACCATTGCACTCCAGCCTGGGTAACAAGAGCGAAACTCCGTCTCAAGGAAAAAAAAAAAAAAAAAGAAAAATAGTATAGACATTACTAAAAAAATTAAAATAGAGCTACATTACGATCCAGAAATTCCACTTCTGAGTATATATCCAAAGCAAATGAAATCAATATGTCGAAGATGTGTGCACTCTGTTCACTGCAACATTATTCACTATAGCCAAGATATGGAAACAACCTAAGTGTCTGTAATGTGGATGGATTCAGAAAATGTGTGCGTGTGTGTGTAGACACACATACATACAAAAAATATATATGTGTAATGAAACAAAGTGTACAATATATAGAATAGTTGAAGGTAAGTTATAAGAAAAGGTTATGAAGGGATTTGGACTTTATCCTGAAGGGAAAAAGGCTGTCAGTGGCTTTAAGTAGGCTTTTTTCTGATGATGTAATTCACTATCAGAACTAAATTTTAGAAGAATAACTCAAAGAGCTTATAGAAGATGAACTAGATCAAAAAGAAACTAGAATCAGGACAGAGTTAAAACAGGGCTTCACAAATTACAATATTTACATACCCCAGTGTGACAAGAGATATGAAAAGCTACCTAATAAGATCAACAGTACTTTTTCCAGGCGTATCCTGTTTATTTAAATATTTAGGAAAAAACAACTTCACACGAAAACAAACACTGATATAATGTACTCATATGCAAAACTCATGAGTTATTTACATGACAATAATATCAATAATAACAATAGCATCCCTTTTGTATCCTTATTATGTCTAAGGCACTATGCTTATCAAGCACTTTATATGAATTCATTTACTTCTCACAACAATAAGCAAAATAGATACTATTAGAATTACTTCCTCCATTAAACTACACATACGGAGTTATTTGCTCAGATGTGCGTTTCCATATACCTTTTTCTGTAATTAAGGGTGAACAATTCTTTACAATGCTGATGATATAACTTGGTACAACCACTTTGGAAAACTGGCAAAAACTTCCCAAATGTAAACATCATATGTATGGTCAAATACCTAATAGAAATAAGTGCTGATACTCACCAAAAGATACTCACAAAAATATTTATAGCAGCATTTTTCTAAAAGCTCCAAACTGGAAACAACTTATGAGTCCATCAGTACACTTAAAAGAGTTATATAATTTTTAGGTCACATGGTAATAAGTGGCAAAGCTAAACTTCAAGCCCAAATTTGCTGAATACCTAATTTCACATTCTCAACCACCATCCTATATTGGAAAGACATTATCTACTCATGACAGCAGCTTCAGACTTTGCTCATAGATCTGAGTAGTATATATCCCTTCTCCTCCACTTGTGTAAGAATATCTATTAAAAAATATGAAAAAAAAGAAAAATAAATAAATGAAAAGTTCTGAAAGGAGGCTACTGCAACAGTCTAGGTAAAAGAGATGGGAGGAGACAGGAAAGAGATTGCTAATACAAAAAGAAGAAAATCGAGTAACCAACTAAATATGAGTGAGGGGAGGAGGTGGTTTGGGCAACAGGACAGTGGTGAATACAGAAGTAGGCAGAGACTGAGGGCTCAGTCAACATGAGTTGAAGGTACCTATCCAGGAGGTAGCTGGAATGACAGTATAAAGCTCAAGAGACAAATCAAACTGATAAAAAATACTTTGGAGACTGGGCTTGGTGGGTCACACCTGTAATCCTAGCACTTTGGGAGGCCAAGGTGGGCAGATCATGAAGTCAGGACTTCAAGACCAGCCTGGCCAACATGGTGAAACCCATCTCTACTAAAAATACAAAAATCAGTTGAGCATGGTGGTGTATGCCTATAAACCCAGCTACTCAGGAGCCTGAGACAGGAGAACTGCTTGAACCGGGACCTGGGAGGCGGAAGTTGCAGTGAGCCAAGATCGTGTCACTGCACTCCAGCCTGGGCTACAGAGCAAGACTCTGTCTTAAAAAAAAAAAAAAAAATTGGCGTTATCAGCATATTTGTGTATCAGATATCCTGAAGAGAGAACACTGTCTCCAATACTATGCAATTTATGTACTCTTCTAACAATTAATATTAACTCACAGGAAGGCCTCTGTGAGCAATTAAAATTAATTTTGAAACCATTAAAGTAGACAGAAGGTTAGTCAGAATTTAAAAATCCTGTGGAGAATATACCCTCTCCCCTATTAAGCATCTGAGAGCAACAGTAGAAAAGAAAACCTGTTAAGCTATGCATTGGCATGCCTATAGTCCCAGCCACTCAGGAGGCTGAAGCAGGAGGACTGCTTCAGGCCAGAAGTTCAAGGTCACAGTGCACTATGATGATGCTTGTGAATAGCCACTGCCTACAGCCTGGACAATGTAGCAAGACCTCTGTCTTTAAAAAACAAAAATTTTAAAAAATACACTTTTGACCACGGTGGCTCACACCTGTAATACCAGCACTTTGGAAGGTCGAGGTCGGTGGATCACCTGAGGTCAAGAGTTTGAGACCAGCCTGGCCAACATAGTGAAACCCCATCTCTACTAAAAATAAATATTAGCTTTGTGTGGTGGCACGAGCCTGTAATTCCAGCTACTTGGGAGGCTGAGGCAGGAGAATCACTTGAACCTGGGAGATGGAGTTTCCAGTGAGCCAAGATCACACCATTGCACTCCAGCCTGGGTGACAGAGCAGGAAGCTTTTTAAAAAAAAAAAATTTTTTTTTAAGAAAACCTATTGCTTTTTAAAGGTAACTACACAAACTACTTTCAGGCTGGTATCTAGCTACTTCAGAAAATCCTAAAACTTATTATAGCCAAAGATGGAAGAGGCAGAAAGATGCAGCTTTGTATCCTTTTCTCCCATAGCATTTATGGTATTAATTTTTGCTTGCAGTTTACTGTATTTTATTTCAATATCAAAATAATGCAAAAGTGCAAACAAGATATAATTTAAGGTCATACAAAGAATAGGATAATCATAAAATCTGTATTACCTGAACTTTTTATATTAAAGATGATAAAACTGCTGTTTGGGAGTATTCTCAAAGTTCTAATCAGTGCAATAATTAGGAAAAAAGTAGGAGTGTAACAGAAAAACAGAAATGTACAAAATTATCATTATCTTCAAATAATTTACATTGTAAGAAAATCCAAGAGATTCAAAAAAAATTATGCACTAATATAATTTTAATATGGCCAGTGACAAAACATGCAAGATAAACACCTTTCCTATATACCATCAATAACTAGCTTTTGTAAAAAAAATGATAATGAGGGTGTGGCATAGTCGATCATGCCTATAATACCAGCACTTTGAGAGGCCAAGGTGAGAGGACTGCTTGAGCCAGGAGTTCGAGACCAACCTAGGCAACATAGTGAGATACTGTCTCTACCAAAAAATGTTTCAAATTAGCCAGGCCTGGTGGCATGCACCTGTAGTCCCAGGTACTTGGGAAGCTAAGGTGGGAGGATCACTTGAGCCCAGGAGGTCAAGGCTGCAGTGAGCCACAACTGCACCAATGCACTCCAGCACACTGTGAGTGACAGAGTGAGACCTCGTCTCAAACACACACACACACACACACACACACACACACGGAAAAAATATCTCATTTCCAATGAGATACATGAAGTGTATAGCAAAAGAAAAACTCCCTAAAAGTGTTGATCAGTGATGGGACATGTAAGAATAAACAGAGAGACAGACCAGGCAACTAAATGAAAAACTATTAAAAATACATCAATTTATTCATAAATAATATGTAAATTCAATACAATTCCAGTAGACACCCCAACAAATAATTATCTAGAATTTAACAAAATGATTTTAAAGTTCATTTATGGGGAAAGATTATAAGAATATCCTACACATTAAAAAAAATAATAGTATAGAACTTCTCTAGGAAATATCATGTATTATAGGGCAATGATAATTAAAACTGTGTTATTAGAACACAAAGTGCCCAACAGCTCAGTAGGATGATATAGCAATGCCTAGAATCAAAACAATACAAAATAACCAATACCACTACAGAAGAAAATAGATTGAGTATTAAAATTCTTTATTTTATTTTATTTTTTTGAGACAGAGTCTTGCTCTGTCGCCAGGTGCCAGGCTGGAGTACAGTGACGTGATCTCATCTCACTGCAACCTCCACCTCCCGGGATCAACCAATTCTCCTGCCTCAGCCTCCCAAGTAGCTGGGACTACAGGTGCACGCCACCACGACCAGCTAATTTTTGTACTTTTTTAGTAGAGATGGGGTTTCACCATGTTGGCCAGGATGGTCTCAATCTCTTGACCTCGTAATCCGCCCACCTCGGCCTCCCAAAGTGCTGGGATTATAGGCGTGAGCCACCGTGCCCAGCAGTTCTTTATTTTAAAAACAAAGCATAAAATTCTTTAAAAAAAAATTTTAAAAAACAGTCAACCCAAGTAGTCATCAAAGAAATGCAAATTAAAACAATAAGATATTACTTTTCTCTTAATCTATTCAATTGATTTTTTGGTTTTAATATTAATGCCCAGTGTTGGCCAGTGCAGGGAAATGAAACCTCTGATACATTGCTGGTAGGCCTGAAACAGAGGCAGCCTTCCTGGGAGCAATTATTAGTAATAAGTATAAGAAGCCTTACTATGTTTATTCCAAACCAACCCACTTCTAATAATTTAAGTAAAGGAAATGATAAGAGATGTGTTTAAAGATTTACCTACAAAGATATTTTTCCAGATTTTATAATACCAAAATTTTGAAACAACTTAAATATGTAACAGTAGGAAAATAGATGAAATAAATGATGAGAAAGCCATAAGAATTTCAGTGGAACACTTAATAAAATGAAGACGTGTTATATAAGTGCAAACAGTTATAAAACAACAACCAAGAGGATTTCCATTTCGGTTTGAATAAATATAAAAACTTGTAATTACATATATGACTAAAAGAGTATACCAAAAATATTAACAGTATGGTAGGATTATTTTCATGTAATTGTTGTGTAATTGGATAAAACTAATAAATATTAACTTTTTTTTTTTTTTTTGGAGACAGGGTTGCCCTCTGTTGCCCAGACTAGAGTACAGTGGTGTAATCTTAGCCCACTGCAACCTTGGCTTGCCAAGTTCAAGCAATCCTCTCACCTCAACCTTCTGAGTAGCTGGGACTACAGGCAAGTACCACCACACCCAGCTAATTTTTTTTTTCTTTTTGCAAAGATGAGGTTTCACTATACTGCCCAGGCTGGTCTCAAATTCCTAGGCTCAAGTAATCTGTACACCTTGGGCTCCAACTCCTGGGCTTAAGTAATCTGCCCACCTTGGCCTCCCAAAGTGCTGAGATTACAGGCATGAGCCACCGTACCCAACCCTATATTAACTTTTATAAAAAACAAGATTCTGTGACTATACTGAATAGAATTGTGGTGAATATTTGATCGTTGCTAAAGCCATGAACTCTCTTATCACTCAGCAAAACATGACTGCTATGCTAACCAGAGTTTAGGATCACATTCCAAGTTTCACCTGTTGACAAAACTTCCTCAAGTTTATACCAGTCTCTGCCCCTCTAGAATTCCAGAATTTCAGCAGTGATTAAGAGAACATTCATCATTTATTGCTGAAACAATGTCCTAACATTTTCATGTATTAAAGCTTGCCTCAAAGAGAAAGTAAGTCCCTTAAAGGGAGTAACCCTATACCATACTAACCAGACCTTGAATCCTAAATGCAGTATTAGGTGCTTTATGAGAAGACTTCACACTTAACTGAATTAAATCTAGAATGGCCAACTAAAACTCTGAACCTAGATAAAATACAATATTACTGAAATAGTTTCCTTTAGATATTTTGTACATTCCTTTAAGCTCTGAATCAATATTAATTCCAGTCTTAACAATTGGTGGCTGGTTTCAGGGATACAGGAATAAAGATTTCCAGTAAAACATGGGCAGGTAAGAAGCAGCACTCAAAAACAACCTTAAAAATTAGAGAAATGCCCTTGTTCACTGAAGTATTATTCACAATAACCAAGACATGGTAACAACCTAAGTATCTATCAAGAAATCAAAGTGTAAAGGAATTATGGTTCACACACACAGACACATACAATGGAATGAATGTTATTTAGCCTTAAAAAAGAAGGAAATCCTGTCATTTGCGACAAGATGGATGAACTTGGAGAATATCATGTTAAGTGAAAAAGGCCAGACACAGAAAGAAAATTACTACATGATCTCACTTACATATGGAGTCTAAAAAGGCTGAATTCATAGAAGCAGAGCATAGACAGAATGGTGGTTATCAGTGAGGGCTGAGGGAGAGCAATGGGGAGATGTTGGTTAAAGGGTATACAGTTTTACCTATGCAGGATAAATAAGATCTAGAGATCTAATGTATACCAGGAAGCTATAGTTAATAATATCACATTGTATACTTAAAATTTGCTGAAAGATTAAATCTGAAATGGTCTCCCCCTCCAACACAATGTTAAAAAAAGGAATTACTGAATGCTTACTATGTATCAGATACAGGAAATACATTTATGAAAAAAAAAACTAAGAAAAATCCATTAATTTCTCATGAAAATGAATGGTACTCTGTAATTCCAGAGGCAAACACAACAGAAGAAACACAGAAAAAAGGGGAAATTCCTTAGGTCAGTCAAGGAATCAAATAAATATGCTTGAGCAACATCAACCAGGAGCATCGGCTGAACAGGAGGAACAACTCAGGAGGCCTCGGCAATAGTTGAGCTATGGCTGACAACCCAAGTGGGCCACTGTGAAAAGGGAATGGCCAGAAGAGGGTGTTAAGATTATTAATAATCGGAAACTTTGATGAGGATATTAAGCTTAGAAAAGGAATGTGGTAGCTGGACATTCTATCCTCACATAAGGGAAAAAATAAATTCCCCTCAGTGGAAATTTTAAGTTAGCCCTGGAATCTCTTACTTACACGTAAGGAGAACATCCCAGTAGGCAGTCTTGTGAACTACTGCAGTAGCGGCTATGCAAAGATCAATTTTGGAAGGGCTGAGAAACAACTGTGATAGGTGGCAAATCTAAGATAGGTAGATTTGGGGAAGGAATTGGTGCCAGTATTACCTCAGGGTCCCTTCCATCTGCATAATTCAATGATTTTTTTTTTTTTAGATGGAGTCTCGCTCTGTAGCCCAGGCTGGAGTGCAGTGGCAAGATCTCAGCTCATTGCAACCTCCACCTCCCAGGTCCCAGTTCAAGCAATTCTCCTACCTCAGCCTCCCAAGTAGCTGGGATTGCAGGCACGAGCCACCATGCCCAGATAATTTTTGAACTTTTTAGTAGAGACAGGGTTTCACCATGTTGGCCAGTCTGGTCTTGAACTCCTGACCTCATGATCTGCCCACCTCGGCCTCCCAAAGTGCTGGGATTACAGGCATGAGCCAGTGTGCCTGGCCATAGTTCAATGATTTCTTAACAACATATTGTACAGCAGAGGTTATAAAACAAAGAGAATGCAGATGATATAAATTATACTATTGAGAACAGGGAAGGCAGAAAAAATTCATTCCTTCTCTTTAACATCTATGATATTACCCATTTAAAAGTCTTTCCACCCTATCTAGTTAATTGGACTAACATATACAGCTTGAAGGTTAGGAAAAAAAGAGTATAAATGTAGTTCTTGACTTATTATTTTTCCAAGACAGAGTCTTGCTCTGTTGCCCAGGCTGGAGTGCAGTGGCACGATCTCAGCTCACTTCACCCAGATGAAGCAATTCTCCTGCCTCAGCCTCCCTAGTAGCTGAGATTACAGGTGACCACCACCACACCTGCAAAGTTTTGTATTTTAAGTAGAGACAGGGTTTCACCATGTTGGCCAGGATGATCTTGAACTTTTCTTGTGATCTACCTGCCCCGGCCTCCCAAAGTGTTGGGATTACAGCCGTGAGCCACCACACCTGGTCAACTCTTGACATATTTATAGCAATTTGTCCCTTCACTAAATGGGCCTCACTGGACAACTATGCTGTTTTATTTCTTAAACCTGGTTCTCACTTCGTAATGCCATTAGTATATATCTGTCTCTAGAAGTCTGATCTCCCATATCACTCCCTGAACATCAAAGAATCAGATCATCTGGCTTATAAGAATTGTTTGTAACGTTGGAATTAATTGGGCAATAAGAAAAGTGTTCAGTTAACTCTCTAGAGAATAAAATTGCCAAAAGTCCTCAGCCCTTCAATAGTCTGTTTTGGTGGCTTTCAAAGGCATTTCTTTTCTTCTTCAAATCCCTCCTAGTGCCTGGCCATGTTCCTGAAACATGAAGTTGCTGGATCATTTAAACAATATAATTAATCTTTATAATGTCCCATAGAATTCTTAGATGTAAACATGACTAAACATATTTCTCAACACATAGAATGATTTATAAACTTACTGTTGCCTCTGCTATTAACCTTCTCTTCCCTATTAATAATATTATAATAAAAGCTATCATTTATGGAATTCCTTTGTGGAATGCCATTATGGAAATCCTGGCACCATGCTGGGCACTTTACATATATTATTTATAATCCTACCACAACTGTGTTTGGAATAAATAGAATAATAATCACTTCCTGAATAAGAAAACAGAGGAGAAAAAGAAAAGTTAAGTTATAACTGCTCCCAAGATTCCACAACCATGAAGTACTACAGCTGGGATTTAAATCTTAGTCTATCTGATGCCAAACCTCACCTTCTTTCCACTTTGCAGACACTCTCTAATCATGTTACATCTACTGAATATTAACTCTTTGAGCATATTATAGTATACCTCTTTAATAAAGACTAGGATGATACTTCTTTACCATTATGATTCAGATATCAAACTTAGTATGCTTCTGAGTTAAAAATCCAACAAAGTATCAATGTAAACAGGTGGCGGTAATATTTGATCTTAAAAAAAAAACCCCACAATGTTTGCTTTTTACAATTGAGTGTGCTATAATAATATAGCTTTTTTCTACTTTTACATAAACATACGCACATTTGAAGATAATAAGAACAATACGTCTGACAAAGCATTAGATCCTAAGGTTGAGAACAAGGTCTGATCTGTTTCTATATATCCAAGGACTATGCTTGGTTGATACCCAACACTCAATTGTTGCTGAAAGACAGAATCAATAATTCTCAAGTAATACTTTCTTCTCAAAGTAATATTTTAAGATACCTGAAAGAGTAGTTTTTTTAAAAAGAAAAGAAAATAGAGCTCCATGTTTCCAAAAAAGAGACAAAAAATGTTTTTGGTCTGCAGATGAACTTCCTACCTCTCGATCTTTGAGTTTCATGGCGAGTACCAACTGATGCCTGTGGTTAGTGAGAGCCTCCCGGTAATTTCCTTTGGAAAAGAATGCAGAGCCCAAATTCCCGTGAGCTCGGCATTCTCCTGTCTGGTCACCTGGATTGAATTGATAAAAAAAAGATAAAATTTTCTAAGTTACAATGTTATTTATAATATATAATGGTCATCTTAAGAGCCACAGTTATTAGCTAAGATTTCATTTATCTTCTTTTAGAAAAGTATTTGTTTATTCCACAAGACACTATGTAGGGAGTTACTGTCCTAAAATTTAAATCTCTGGATAACAACTGCTATTATTGTCATAATATACAACTGCAGACAGGGACTTACGTATCTTGAAACAAAAGACCTTAACACAAACTAGTTGCTATTTGAGTCTCCTCATTGCTCTGCTAACGACCTTTGATTCTAAACTACCATCAGTTTGTTGGTTCAGTCATTTGACTCCAAACCTACAAGGAAATATCTTTATAAGTATGCTGGTGGTAGATTCACCATATCCTTTCCCTTACTGCAATCCTATAAGTTCTTGAATAATCACCATAATGACCATCATAATCATAAGCCATACTTATTTTACAAATGAGAAAACTGGGTTACAGAGATTGAGAAACTTGTCCCAAGTCACGAAGACAGTAAGCGACAGAGCAAGGCTTCTAAACCCAGTAGTCAGACTCCATAGTACACACTCTGTATTATACTATCTCCTTCAACAAAAGGATGATGCATCCTAATGCAGGAAAAAATTAAAATTAAGGTGAAAAACTCACCCATCAAGGCTATCATTTGACATATTTTGTAAGCTCAAATCTCTGAAGAGAGCAATGAGCATATTAATCCACATCTCTTAGTCTTTTAGGAGTGTTAGCACCTTGTTATATAAGAAAGCTGTAAAGACCTGAATACTCTAAAATAGAGAATGGTCTAGAGGCACTCACTTTCTTTTTTATTTTTTAGTTTTAAGAGACAGGGTTTCTTGCTTTGTTGCCCAGACTGGAGTGCAGCAGTGTGATCATAGCTAAGTGTAACCTTGCATGTTTGGACTCAAGCAATCTTTCCACCTCAGGTTCCAGAGTAGCTAAGACACAGGTACATTCAACCACACCCAGCTTTTTTTTTTTTTTTAATAAACAGGGTCTCACTATGTTGCCCAGGCTGGTCTCAAATTCCTGGCCTTAGGCAATCCTACCAAAGCACCAGGATTACAGGTGTGAGCAATCATGCCTGGCCATCACTTTATTGCATATGTTATTTTCATTCATGTCAGGTTACTCAGCTTTCTTCCTTCCCTTTTTGCACTGAAATAGAAAAAAGAAGCATCACTCTACCTAAGGTCTTGGCTACATCCAAGTCCTGCTGCATATATCCAGTGCTCTTTTCTGTATTTCCAAGAGACCAGTAAGCACTGCTCAGGGCAGAGAAAACAGAACCTCTCAGTTTGAGGCTGCAGGTGCCAATCTTCAGTGCGGCTTCTAAGACAACCACAGAGGCCCCGTGATGGCCAGCTGTCAGGAGTTCCTGCCCAACCACAGACACGACCACAAAGGGACTCTTGTCCAGTTTCATTTTCTGAAGCTGCTGATAAGTGGGCTCGAGGGAGTCTGAAAATAAACAACAACAGCAGCAACGTAACAGGAGAATGTAGAACGATACAAAAACAATCTTTTCTAATGTGCTCCAGAAACAAATGTTTATCATACCTTTTGTGGCTTATTTCAAGTATAAACTCTTCAACCTTTATTCTAGCACCACCCTAACTGTCCACTTAACTCATATGACTAGTATCACAAACCCCAGTCTAGTATTTTCCTTCTCCTCACTCTTGCATTATATGTCTTATCCTTTCTTTTGGCCTTTGTGATCATGATGTGCCACCTTCCCTGAATAGTTCCCCCCTCAAAATATTACAGGCACATCCCAAAAGTCCCACTTGTACCAGGAATATCCCAGGTCCTCTGGAATACATTAATCTGTATATCTAAACTTCTGCTTCATTTTAATAGTACTGCACAGTTTGGTCATTAACTATTTTAAAATTGTTCTCCATGTATTAATTTTTAAAATATTTTTCCAGCTAAATCTAAAGACTGCTATAGGGCTGTCTATTGTTACTCCATAGCAAGTGGCACAATGTGGGTACTCAGAAAACTCGTCATGGACACAAAGGAAAGTCCCTAACATGTCTGGCATTTGATAGAGGTTTGTTTGTGACAGGTCTTGCTTTGTCACCCAGGCTGGAGTACAGTGGCATAATCTTGGCTCACTGCAGGCTCAACCTTCTAGACTCAAGTAAATCCTTCCACCTCCACCTCCCAAATAGCTGAGACCACAGGCACACACCATTGTGCAGGGCTAATTTTCAAAATTTTTTTGTAGAGATGAAGTCTCATTATGTTGCTCAGGCTGGTGTCAAATTCCTCGGCTCAAGCGATCCTCCCGCCTAGACCTCCCAAAATGCTAAGATTACAGGTGTGAATTACCATGTCCAGCCCGGTAAACTTGAATCTGAATTACAGATTAATAAACCCAGTCCATATTTTTTCCTAAAAGATGCAATAAAAGAAGCTCTCCCAACAAAACCCTTGTCATTCTCACTGGTAACCCAGTATCCACTGCTGCTTCTGAGACCTGTAGCCCCCAACTACAAAAAAAAAAAAAATATTATCGATTTTTGTTGTGGTCATAAATGAAACCATAAAGAAATCATCTGAATTTATTAAGGTAAGATGGAAGACAAAATTAATGTTGGTTTCATTTTATTCTTATATGGTATTAAAAGGACATAGATAGGGGTCAGTAAGCCATAGGAGATTTTTTTTCCCCGTTTGAAGCTAAGTGTGAATGTAGATAACCTCCAAGCTCCTTCTCTCAATTCTCCTTTTTTCCTTTAAAGACAATTGCAGAGGTATTAACTATAGCCCTACAATGAGATGACACTTATAAGGCATTTATTATTAGCTTTCCTGAAAAACTATTTCACATTAGGTTTTCCACTATGCACATATAAAAAAAAACTGTAAAAGGGTTGGTCGCTTTAAATCTTGAATCTCCTAGCCAACAGTACTGCATTAAAATGTAATTCTTACAATTTATGACTTTGAATCTAAACTCTCCACTAAAAAGCTCTCATCTGAATCAACATTGCCACAGAAACCCTGGAACCTGGAAACCTGCTGGTGCCTAAAGCATTCTCTTCCTTCAATTAGATCACTAACAGAGAACAAAGAACATTTTTACACCTGTCAAGACTCAAGCTGTGCAGAGTACTGGTAAACACTAGCTAAACAATGGGGTTAAGTACAGACACAGGAACCCAGGAATTGCTATAATACAGAAGAACAATACCATAACGAAATACTGTGAGCAGAATTTTGGTGGTGTCCACTGATGAATTTGGAAGTTGATGTTGATCACATCAGCATCTCAGTGGCCAATTAGTAGAAACAAAAATAATACAATTTTAGAGTTGAAAAGACTTTAAAAATATGCTCTCTTAAAAATGAAGAATCTGAACATTTAGGTGATTTACCCAAAGTCAGAAAGCTTGGGACAGAGCCAAGATTAGGACACACTGTAGGGCTCTAAGCCCAGGTTCTCTGATATTGCACCAGGCAAGATTATTAGTTGCTAGTGACAGAAACCAATCTTGGCTGCTTGTAAGCAGAAAAGAAACACACTGAGTGACAACTAAGAAAGGTGGAAAACCAGGCCTCCAAACCCACAGTCAAAATCATACCAAAAAAGCTGCCTGTTGAAGGCAACTTAACCACTGCAATCAAACGGACACCCCAGCTCAATGTTCCTCCCCACACCACCTCACTGAATGCCACCCTTAGAAAATGGGTGTCACCATTGCCACCTCCACCACCAGAACAAATTCTGTGCAATCCTTTCTTCTTTGAACCTTTAGCCCCTGATTCAAGGATGGAGTTCCAGCTGCTAGGGAGAATGGGAAAATTAGGATATGATGTTTTCAGCTTTTATTATAAACAGCAGAAGCAGAAGTGTATGATGGAGAATTCTAAACACAGGGAAGAGTGTTCAGAAACTGTCAGCCCAAACTGACTGATGGTTAGCAAAGATACTATGCTTTACTTGGTGATGTTTCTTCCCATAGCACCCCCAGCTAAGTTAGAGAAATAGTCATCTAATTGAGCCTCTGAAATTATACAACAGTGGTAGAAAGAGGAGTGAACACTGCCACAGTAAGAAATATCTAGAGGATTCCCTAAAGAGAAAGAAATCTTTAATTGTACAAATTTTCATTAGATGAAAATGAAACTGATGAAAGAGAAGTAGAAGATGAAATTTCCTTTTTCAGTATATAGGAAATACACTTCAAAAGATAAATTATAATACAAAGATCAGTATAAGGCTAATACACAAAACACGCTATGAGAGTTTGGAAAAGGGACAGATTATCATGAGCAACTGGAAAGCTTCATGGAAGCAGAACCTGACCTCTTGAAGAAAGAGTAGGGCTTAGCCAAGTCTTTGTTATTTTCTGAGAGTAGAAGGCATTTTACGCAGATCTGTCCTAACAAAAGTGTCAAGAGAAGACAGATACATGAAATGACAAGGCCTGCTGAACAGGACAGCTTGAACTGATCAAAGAATATTTGTAAGGAAGGAAATTGATGTGAAATAATGAGGAAAACACTGAGCAAAATACATACAGACACCTGTATTTCAAAGTCACATAGCCTCAGTCTCTCACTTGGTCAATGTATAGGTTGTAACTGTGGTGGCTGTTAAACAACTCTATTCATGTATATACGTATGTCTACATGGACAGATATATACACACAAAAGTCCACTTCACTGTATATAAATTTAAAAAAAAACTTTTTTTTTTTTTGAGACGGAGTCTTGCTCTGCCACCCAGGCTGGAGTGCAGTGGCACAATTTCAGCTCACTGCAACCTCCACCTCCCAGGTTCAAGTGATTCTCCCGCCTCAGCCTCCCAAGTAGCTGGGACTACAGGTACACGCCACCTCGCCCAGCTAATTTTTGCATTTTTAGTAGAGACGGGGTTTCACCATATTGGCCAGGCTGTTCCTGAACTCCTGACCTTGTGATCTGTCCACCTCGGCCTCCCAAAGTGCTAGGATTACAGGCATGAGCCACCGTGCCCAGCCAAATTTTTAATTTTTTTAATATCGAATTTCTCAGCTTGGGCTCTAATTATGTCTCATTGGTCCACACCCAAAATCAAAAGCTCAAGATGACAGCTATATATGCTTTTCATGAATACAAGTGGTAAAGTAAGTTTTCTAAATGTATAGGTGATCACTACAATTATTTCCAACTCTATTATTCTAATTCCTATTTTAGAGTAAACTTGGGCTATTGGCAAAGGGACTAATTTTGAGATTGTATCAGGCTAGGTGAAACAGAGTTTTGGCAGTCTATAGCTATTAAGATGTTTTTATTTCTAGAGTTTATGGATAACACATGAAATAGGCAATGTCAAACCAATTCCATAAGAGCATAAAGCCCTTTGCAACATCAGTTCAACAACCATCAAGTGTTTTTGAAATGCAAAGGCTTTAAAAATTTAAGATGAACAAAATAATATTTCCTAACATTTGATGAGCTTGTAGGAATGTAGCAGAGGATAATAAACAACAAACTCACACTCAACTAAGAGATATTCAGTGCTATGCAATGGTGTGTCACTTTTATATCAAAATAGGCCTAAAAGAGCTCTTTCAGTATACACATAAAATAAAAAGTTACATGCTAAGAGAGAATTGTGTCATCATAATAGTCGGTAGTTTTTTTTTCTTTCTTAGTAATATGTAAAATAATAAGGCCAGGCGTGGTGCTCATACCTGTAATCCCAGCACTTTGGAAGTCAAGGCCAATGGCCCGGGAGTTCAAGGCCAGCCTGGGCAACATGGTGAAACCCCATCTCTATAATAAAATACAAAAATTAGCCGGGTGCAGTGGTACAGATGTACAGTCCCAGCTAGCTACTCAGGAGGCTAAGGTGGGAGGATCCCCTCAGCCCAGGAAGGTTGAGGCTGCAGTGAGCCATGACCATGCCACTGCACTCCGGTCTAGGTGGCAGAGTGAGGGCCTGTCTCAATAATAATAATAATAATGATGATGATGATGATGATACAACTTTAAATCCGGAGTTCTTTGAAGTGGTAAAATGTGCCATGGGACCCCAAAAAAGAAAGGTGTTATTAACTCTATTAGGGTAGGTCTGGGAAGGCTTCGCATAGGAAGTGGCACCTGAATAGAAATTGGAGATATGAGAAACCATGGTGTTTTCTAGGAAATGCAGGAAGTTTAAGTTGAGAACATCTGGAGATAAGGAAAGAGAGGCAAGGTCTTCTATACTAAGGCCTGAGAGAAACTTCTCCAGGGAGTGCTCATAAAGAGGAACTTATGTACTACGAAGTGTTCATTCCATATCCACACCACTACGCTTGCCCTAAACATAAGAGCAATTAGTACTGCTACTGCTTTCACTCCTCAGCGAGAAGAATGGCATCACACTGCAGAGGCCTGCCATTAGATGCCAGTTCCTGACTTTCAAAACAACATTAGGAGACAGATATTATAATTTCCCTCTATGGAAACAGACTGAAGTATAGAGAAAGGAAGCAACCTTGCTCAGCCAATGGACTAGCAAATGGCAGTGCTGGAATTAGATTCCAATCTTTTGGGGAGAAAAGCCTGTGTTTTTAACATAACACTTCAGACGGAAGCCTCCTATGAAAAGAGACTCCCACCTAAAAGAGAATCAGGGGGAATGAGCCCACTAAGGTAGACAATTAGGCAAATAAAAGGTGAGCGCCGACTTGACCCTGCAAGAAAGGCTTATACATTTAACAGGCATTTTCCATCAGCACTTCAAAAAATCAGCTTCCCTGGGTCCCCAGGAGCTGGCAAAAACACAACAGGTGATAGCCCACAAATGTAATGGTCTTTAGATTGCAGAATTAACAGGAAGAGAGACAATATACATAAAAGGTCCTAAGCAAGAAGCACCCCTAGCATCTTTAGAGAAATAAATAAAGGTAAACTCAATCTCATTTAGTAATTACATTATTAAATCCATTGTTGGCAGTAATAATATGCTACAACATCCAAATTTGCTTAAATGTTTTTAAGACACAAACTGAAATTGCTGAAAGATTATCAAAAAAAGAAATAGAATATGGTAAATGATTACTTGAGAAGTCATGTAAAAGAAAGTATCAATTTATATTTACTTTATATTTTCATTAATGATTTAAGAGAAATACATCATATAAAATAATGTAAGTAATATCCACAGGAGAAAAGGTTTAGCTGATATCTGATTTGTGTGCATGAGTGAAACTAAAACGGATTTAATTCAGTTAGAAATGTTGGCAACAATAATAAAAAATCAAATGAGTTTCAACATAGAAAAATAAAATGTATTTATATGAGGGAAAGGGTATATTAATATAGGTTGGCCCTGCCTTAAAAAAATAAAAACTTAAAACTTCCACAAAGACCAAACCACAGGAACACTGTGTAGGTCATGAGAGTTTTGTCTGCTTATAGAAGCACCTGGACCAGAGAGTTTTCTCTTGCATTTAAGGATTACAAAACAAGTTGGTCTGAGAGCAATAGCTGTTACAACTAACTGATCAAAACCAGTTACAGACTTATCCTTCTCCACTCACACTGCTTCACTTGACTATCCTTTAAAATACAAAAAAGAAAAAAATTAACAAACAAAAACAACTGACATTAACAGATCAGATGTATATGTAAAGTGACTCAAACTGCACAGCTATTGCAACAACGGCAAAACTTAGGAAGTTGCAGGAGGCTAAAATAAACAATGGCTAAAAAAGTAGGCAGCAAATGATGAGAAATTTTGTCAATTACAACCATATGACAAAAAGAGAGGTCATTAAGATGTGGGATGATACACAGAACAACACTGTGCAAAGCCACAGACTCCATAAATTGTTGATATGAAAAGCCCACCTGGAATAGATACAGTGGTAAAGGCAATGCTAAAAATAGATGAGATAAATTAAATTGCCTTAAGGGAAGAGAAGAAGATATTAAGTACTCTAGGCACCAGTAAGAAGCTGCTTTCTCCAGGTTCAGCCTTAGGTCACTTACTTAAGATAGGAAAGAAAGAACCTGGTACAGAAAACCCTAAGAGTGACAGCAGCTCTGAGCTATTTCTAGCAGTGCAGGGAAGATTTCCTTACATTTATCTAAAGAGATTGTTTCAAAGGCAAAATGCTAAGTATGATTCTGCTGATCTCAACACATTCACACCAATATTCTAAGGCAGCAGCAGAAGCACCTTAGAATAAAACGATAGTATCTTCATTAACTAAATAAAAATGTTCCATGTAAATTCCCTGTGGAGGGGTTTAGGGAGGGAACTAGAAAATGGAGAAATAAGATGACTTTTTTTTTCTTGCTGTCCATTCAGCCCATGCTCCCTGAGCCCAGGCACTACAAAATGCATCTGCTCTAAGTCACAGTTTATTAACAGCAGGTCCCCGAGGGGGTTCAGCCTGTAGCAAAACCTCAGCTTTGTACAGTCTATAAAATCACATGAAGAGAGGTTTTCTTAACACTTTTTCCCTAAAACATGAAATCCCTAAATTCCAGGAAAATATTTTTTACACATATGAATTACCCAGAGACCAAATGAGTACCATTTGGTTCATCAAACTTTTATTTGGCACATATTTTGAGCCAAATATAATACTAGCCAGTATATTTAAAATATCTAATGATGCAAACATTTGCAAAACTAGATAAAATGTTGAATGATGCCGCCATAAAAATTTTTAGGTTCATTTTTCCACATGAAAAATTAAAAAACATACCATTTCAGACTAAAAAACAGAGTTCTGTTTGGCATACCCTGTTTAAAATGAATCATTATTAGCTGTCTACTGTTTACCATAAATCTGCCTCATGGTCTCCATCACTCCCCAAAGACAGCAACTGCTATATACGTTTAGTCAAATCTTCCCAAGAACTCTTTCCCAAAAAATCAATGTTCCTCAAAATAACGCCACCTGTTTTGGGCCTCAGAACTCCTCCAACCTCCACAGTAGCATTTTCAGTCCATTCTTTTGTTTTCCAGAATACCAACCAGTGTAAAGTAGAAGTAAGAATGGGGAGAAAATATGTAAACTGGTGTCTGTCTTGTTTCTTCTTTTAATTCAACACAATCTTTTAATGCTCCTCTGAAAAATCTGAGACACAGCCTACAATTAGATATACATTTCCTTTATGAAATATAAGAATGTTCAATGTCTTCTCTTATTTGAGTATTTCTAGAAGGCATATTGGTTCAACTGGAGAATCAGTTTCCTACTAGAAGTGTTGTGGTTTAGAATTACAGAATTTCAGACCTACAGAAAAACTATAAGGGCTTTTAAATAATCCTAAAATCCAGAGAAGTTGATCCATTTACCCATGGTCATACAGTTAGTTAATAAAAAATTTAAGAATATAATATAGGTCCACAAAATTCTAGGTAAGTGACCCTCCTACCATACTATTCTGCCTCATTATCGTCAGTTGTTGGCAGTGATTCTAGATCTTTCTTGGTCTAAAATATCAAATCTTAGCAAATTTGATAGCCTATCGATTCTCTGTATCTGAGCCTGGAAGGCTAGAAATGTTCTACTTCAAATTAATGTTATACCAAGTACTTTTATCATATTTACCTCTCATGGGAGATTTCATGGCGGCTTCCACCATCCCCACCAGAAGCTGGAGACTCTTGGGGTCTTGAGCCAGTCCAGATGCGAAGGCTGCCAGGGCATCGGCATGACGTCCAAGGTACTGGAGGGCAACACCCTGTCGGAAGTATGCCTAGAAATGAAGGATATATGATGCATGTTTTGCCAGTGCTCCAACAAGGCTGATGGTGATTCTCTACTAAAACAACAGATCGGGCCGGGCGCGGTGGCTCAAGCCTGTAATCTCAGCACTTGGGGAGGCCGAGGCGGGTGGATCACGAGGTCAAGAGATCGAGACCATCCTGGTCAACATGGTGAAACCTTGTCCCTACTAAAAATACAAAAAATTAGCTGGGCATGGTGGCGCGTGCCTGTAATCCCAGCTACTCAGGAGGCTGAGGCAGGAGAATTGCTTGGGTTGCGGTGAGCCGAGATCGCGCCATTGCACTCCAGCCTGGGTAACAAGAGCAAAACGCCATCTCAAAAAAACAAAACAAAACAGATCGGCAGAACTAAGATTGAGATGTACTTGAATTAAAAACACAGTGAACAGTTCATGATAAAATGAACTAACATAATATCATAAGCATACTTTTATCAGGCAACTTCTATTTAAAATTTTCATCTTTTCCCTTCTAAGACATCAATTTTATCATATTCTTTGGTATTTATTCACGCATTGCTTTTATTGTTTTTGAACTATTTTAAAAATATTTCTTATCCCACCTTTAATGCCATAAGCCCCTCTGAACAGGGACTTGAAGATTTATTTCACCTAAGTATCTGGTACAGTGCAAAAATAAATGAGATAAATTCCACTTATTTTCTGTTTCCCCCTTAAATAAAAAGAACAAATCAGTGTGTGATTATATCAAAATAATTTTAATAATGAATAACACAACATGGCTACTTACTTTCAATGTATTGTTTCAAATATAATATTTCAAAGCAATTATCTATAATATGTGTGCTTTGCTTAGAAACCAAAAAAAATTATCCTTTATATTCTTTAATTGGATTATTTTAAAAACTAGTATTATGTGATTCCTCTTTCCAACTAACTGCAGAAACGGCCAGATAATTAATAAGATATTTAAAAATTTTAATTTTAGAATAGTTTTAAGAAACTGACATTTGTTTTCTTCTCCCTTTTTCTTTCTTTAATAGACAGAGGGTCTCATTCTTTAACCCAGGCTTGAATCGTAGTGGTGTAATCCTAGCTCAATGCAGCCTTGAACTCCACGGTTCAAGCGATCCTCCCACCTCAGCCTCCCAAAGTGCTGAGATTACAGGTGTGAGCCACTGCACCCAGCCTGCAGTTTGTTTTCAAGTATACAGAATAAAACCAAGCAGGTGGAGAAAGTGGTACTTGTACGCAACCAGAATATTAGGTGTATACCTAATTAATACATAAAAGTAACGTAACTAACATATTCATTGCTTATATGACAACATCTTCTAAGATACTTGGCCTCCTATTCAACTGAAATACTTTCACAATACTGTTTATAATTCAAACTTAATTTTTATCAGTCCAATATACTTAGAAATTGTCACAAATTATATTCATGGGATCTAAATGAAGTTTAAAACTCTTAAAACTACCACTCAATAAAACATACATAATTCAAAAATTTTATATTACACATGACTATAGAGAGTGAGAAAGCACCTTTCATGTTTATAAAATAATTTTACTTATTTTTATAATGACTCTTTGAGGTAATTTAAGATAGGCCACACCATTCAGTGTTTCCATTAAAAAACAATCCATAAACAGAATGAATACTCAAATTATTATGAACTATGCAGGCTTCTATTAGTTTAAAGTATCAGCAGTTGTTAAAACTCAGACCCCAGTAAGATAATAAGCTGTAAATGCACTTTCATTACTAATTCATAGGATCACTTCCTTTCACTGGACTCAGCCACTGTTTTAATCTTTAATGTGTTTACAAACATTTTCATTATCTTTTTCTTTTTTTTTTATTTTCATTATCTTTTTCATTTCACATTTTAGGTGGTTTCTATATTCCAAGAGGCAACAGTATATTCCAACTAAAAATAACTATAGTTTACATAAGTATAGAAATGCTATGTTAAAACTAAGCTAAAAATATACATATTTATTTGTTTTTATATATCAATATGCCAAATAACTGTAAACTTATTGAGACACAAAAAGTGTCTTAGTTACTGATTTCACGTTATAAGAAACAAAAATCTTAAGTTAGTATCATCAAATTTTGATAGCTTCTTATATATTTAAAGCAAACCTTTATCATTCATTACTTAAGAAGGCAACTGATTTTCCTGTCTGCCAAGTAAAACCACTGAAACACAGGATTTGCCTCCCACTAGGGAGGTAAGTAAAGTTCAGTGTTAAATGCAAACTTTGGTCTCATATTCACACAGGAGCCCAAGGAGAATGTGCATGTTTTGTTTTCTTAGAACACTTACAAATTAGATAAGAAAAGTTAAGACTGGACCATGCCTCCCACAATCTTGGTTTCTTTTCTTCAGGAAAAGATTTTAAAAAGAGGTATAGGAGATAAGGCTCAAAGGTCATCTTTGGTCTTCCCTTATGCCCTTTTAGAGTCCCTAATCCATCTTTATAAGATTTTACCTGTTAGAAGCTTAGGGTTGTATCCCTGTAAAGATAGCATAATGAGTATAGCTCTGAAAATCCCCTGCTCAAACTCACAGAGTGGGGCTTTCCCAACATTTATCCACGCAATATTCACCGCGTGTACAAATGGCTGTTGAAGATGCTGGAGCGGATGTGGAGAAATAGAAACACTTTTACACTGTTGGTGCGAGTATAAATTAGTTCAATCATTGTAGAAGACAGTGTGGCGATTCCTCAAGGATCTAGAACCAGAAACACCATTTGACCCAGCAACCCCATTACTGGGTATTTACCCAAAGGATTATAAATCATTCTACTATAAAGACACATGCACATGCATGTTTACTGTGGCACTGTTCACAACAGCAAAGACTTGGGACCAACCCAAACAGTAGACTGGATAAAGAAAATGTGGCACATATGCACCATGGAATACTATGCAGCCATAAAAAATGATGAGTTCAGGACCTTTGTAGGGACATGGATGAAGCTGAAAACCATCATTCTCAGCAAACTGACACAGGAACGAATACCAAATACTGCATGTTCTCACTCATAAGTGGGAGTTGAACAATGAGAACACATGGACACAGGGAGGGGAACATCACACACCAGGGCTTGTCGGGGGTTTGGGGCTAGGGGAGGGATAGCATTAGGAGAAATACTTAATGTAGATGAGGTTGATAGGTGCAGGAAACCACCATGACACATGTATACCTATGTAACAAACCTGCACGTTCTGCACATGTATCCCAAAACTTAAAGTATAATAAAAAACAAAAACCACAAATAGCTGTTGAATAAAAATGAGTTGTTTATCCTTTTGTGAAAGATACGTCACTATGGAGTTCAAGCTGATGATAAAATCTAGATTGTGAGTTATTGTAATAGAATAAAGAGAATCCAGAACAATACTTGGCAGAGTTAAGTACTCAATAAAATTAGCTATTTTCATTATTAGTTAATGGGGAAAGAATCTTAATAAGAACACATAATTACAGACTAACAGAATACAAGGGAGTCCAATAAATATTTTATCATTCAATATGATATTATTCAATTTCTATCACTGTCTCATTCTTTCCCTTGTTCCAGAAAAGACTATGCGCAATCAATAAACTATATAATTGAGAATTCTCATTGCTGTAAGGCTCCCAGACAAAATCTAAACCACCTGACTAAAAGAAATTGGTATCGCCAAGTTCTGAGACAGAAAACAGCTACACATAGGATCCTTTGCCAGCCTCTCCAAAGCAAAGGTCAGGATGTGTCGAGATTCACAGCTGTTTATCACAGGTTCAAGAAAACTGATGTGACCTGCCATAGCCTATCTGCTTCTCCTTCTATGGGTTCCAGCTACTAACATTTATTGCCACAGGTTTCACAGAAAGCCACTTCATCTGGGAGAGGTACAAATTTTGATCACTTAGGACTGAGTAGAGGCAGTACATGTGCAGTATGCCAAAGTTGGGATCTCTAGGGCAATGTTGAATACTTGGTGCCCAGTCAACATCAGATCATGTACACATTTACTTCATGAACCCACCACACATACACCACATGTCGGTCATTGGTCTGGCAGCAGATGGAGAAGAAAAGGCAACATGGACTAACTGTTGAGAACACTATACCCTGAGTACAATGGTTTTAAGCTGAAGCTTTAGCCAAGAGAAACATATAGGAAGCTAGTTAATACACTGGACTAAAGTAGGATGCCTAGATTTTCAAATGTTACATTCATTTAACTTTCTTGCTGTTCACCAAAATACACCACAGTGATTATTCCATGCATACTACTAGGTGATTTCACAAATCATATAAAGACAACAGGATTACAAGAGTGAATTTCCATTACTTCTTTCCCTCAATTGACATTCCCTGAAAATCGACAGTGCTAGGCATTGTGACACAGAACACAGTTAAAAACAAGACAAGAGCACCCTCAAGGTGCTCATAGTTGAGAAGGAAAGAATATAAAAGCTACAAGTGTCTTAACTGATAGCTGCAGTAAGTGCTAACTAAAAGTAACTAATGCTGCAATATTTCAAAGGTAACAAAAATGTAATTAATGGCCAAAGTATTTATGCCCTATTGTTAAAACTGTTAGTATTACTAGCATTTGCTTTTTATTAAGTGGCATTTCTCTCATCCCAAAGGGTTAAAGTAAAAACACTGAAAGGCTAAATAAGTGACACAGTAAACAATTCACTCTGGAAGCAGGCAAGAACCTTTAAGTCTTTACTTTAAACACATCATTCCTGGTTCAGAGTTCCAAAATGTCACTGAACCCAACAATAACCTAATACCTTATTCTCCATTGGCCTAAATGAGTAACAAGGTAAACTACTATGCTCACAGGTACATGTGTATAATTATAACAATATATATAACAAATACATGTAATATGTAATGATATATACAATAGTGTATACTCATATGTACCATGCATAACTTAGTACTTATTTCAAGCATTTGCAAATAATCTGCCTTTGATTTTACTGGTATTTTCAAATATTATACTTACAAATTTTTTTTTTTTTTTTTTTGAGACAGAGCCTTGCTCTGTCATGCAGGCTGGAGTGCAGTGGCATGATCTCAGCTCACTGCAACCTCCACCTCCTGTGTTCAAGTGATTCTCCTGCCTCAGCCTCCTGAGTAGCTAGAACTACAGGCATGCACCACCACTCCCGGCTATTTTTATATTTTTAGTGGAAATGGGGTTTCACCATGTTGGCCAATCTGGTCTCAAACTCCTGACTTCAAATGATCCACTCACCTCAGCCTCCCAAAGTACTGGATTACAGGTATGGGCTACTATGCCTGGCCTACTTTAATATTCTTAGTCTGTATTTCACATTGGGAATTTGAACTTTTAAAATCTGAAGAATAATTATTTCTAACTATAACATAGTGTTATATCTTCTAGTAAATAAATGTTTTCTACATAATCACCATCTTTGTTCAACTATACTTGTAAAACATATGATTTTCTACTAAAATTTCCCTTTTTTTATTTTAAAGATAAGTAGAGGCCGGGCGCGGTGGCTCACGCCTATAATCCCAGCACTTTGGGAGGCCGAGGCGGGTGGATCACGAGGTCAAGAGATCAAGACCATCCTGGTCAACATGGTGAAACCCCGTCTCTACTAAAAATACAAAAAAAAAAAAAAATTAGCTGGGCATGGTGGCGCGTGCCTGTAATCCCAGCTACTCCGGAGGCTGAGGCCGGAGAATTCCCTGAACCCAGGAGGCGGAGGTTGCAGTGAGCCGATATCGCGCCATTGCACTCCAGCCTGGGTAACAAGAGCAAAACTCCATCTCAAAAAAAGATGAGTAGAAACAGGGAAAATAGAAATGCTGATGCTAGTTTTTAAAAAGCAGCACCACTGATTTATAATTTAACACAACTGGGTCAAAAGCAAAAATGATTATGAGTCCAAAACTAATGTATACAAAACAACTTTGTTCAACTGTGATGGAAAAGGATAAAGTTAGAGAATATGTAAAACTTGGTTTTGAAAGAAAAGATTATTTTTGAAAACTTTATATTTTTAATTTTTGCAGGTACACAATAGATGTATATATTTATGGGATACATACATTTAATACAGGCATACAATGCACAACAATCACATCAGAGTAAATGGGTGTCCATCACCTCAAGCATTTATCCTTTCTCTGTGTCACAAATAAGCCAATTATACTCTTTTATTTTTTATTATTTTTTTTTTTTTTGTAGGAAGGGAGTAAGGCAGGAAGGCAGGAAGAGAGGAAAGGAGGAAGGGAGGGAGGGGAGGGAGGGAAGGGAGGGAGGGAGGGAGGGAAGGGAAGGAAGGAAGGAAATCAGGCAATGAAAGAGACATTGCCGACCTGGATCTAGAGGTCTACAAGTTGATTTCTTTTTTTTTTTTTTTACATTGGGCTACAACATGTTCTTTTAACTCACAGAAGTTTCTTATTATATATCTTCTGAAGCCTGATTCTGTTAATGGGATGTGCTTGTTCTCCATCAAGCCTTGTTCCCTTGTTGATGAGGAACCTGGTTGCTTCCCATCATTGTAAATTTATCCACCTGTCATCTTTGTAATTACCAACTTTCAAATTAGGTCTCTGAGTGGACGTCCAAGTTGTTAATTCCCAGGGCCGAAATATGTGCAACCTGTTAATTCCCAGGGCCAAAATATGTGCAACCCACTGCGCTGGCCAAAACAGCAGCGTGAAGACTGATGGTGCTTTTCTGCCCGGGAATCTCCAGTCTGGCTTCCTTCTTGAGTCCGTAATAGGTGACTCTGCCTTCCCGGAGCTCCAAACCTCAGTCAGAAGGGGAACCAGTCCCGTTTACTCTGCACCGAGAGCTGCCTTGCCGAGGTGCTGGCAAAACTGCTGCACTGGCCACAAGAGTTGCGCTGGCGACCCATGCTGCTCCTCCACTGGGAATCTTCTGCTCCGTGAGCGACAAAAATTTGTCTGAAAGTGTGGTGTCCTCTCCTTCTCTGCACTTTCACTGGGAGCTGCAATCCCGAGATGTTAGCGATCAGCCATCTTGGATCGTTCCCACTCTTTTATTTTTAAATGTACAATAAATTATTGTAGACTATAGTTATCCTTCTGTGCTTTCAATATTAGATCTTATTCATTCTATGTAACTATATTTTTGTACGCATTAACCATCCCACCTCATTTGCCTCCTGCACATACTACCCTTTCCCAGTAACCATCATTGTGCTCTATCTCCAAAAGTACAATTGTTTTAATATTTTTAGCTCCCACAAGAGAAAATGCAATGTTTATCTTTCTATGCCTATCTTACTTCACTTAACATAATAACCTCCATTCCATCCATGTCATTGCAAATAACAGAATGTCATTCTTTTTATGGTTGAAAAGGTGTATTATGTACCACATTTTCTTTATCCATTCCTCTGTTAATGGAAACAGGTTGTGAATAGTGCTGCAATAAACATGGGAGTGTAGATATCTCTTTGACATACTGATTTTCCTTATATACCTAGCAGAAGAATTGCTGGAACATACAGTAACTCTATTTTTAGTTTTTTTAGGAACCCACAAACTGTATTCCATAATGGTTATACTAATTTCATTTCCCCCAACAGCGTATAAGGATTCCCTTTTCTCCACATCCTCACCAACATTTGTTACTGCTTGTCTTTTGGATAAAAGCCATTTTAACAGTGGTGAGATGATATCTCATTGGAGTTTTGAGTTGCATTTCTTTGATGATCAATGATGCTGAGCACCTTTTCACATACTTGTTTGTCATGTGTATGTCTTTTTTTTGAAATGGAGTCTCACACTGTCACCCAGGCTGGAGTGCAGTGGCTCAATCTTGGGTCACTGCAACCTCCATCTCCCAGGTTCAAGCAACTCTCCTGCCTCAGCCTTCCAAGTAGCTTGAGAAATGCCTATTCATATCATTTGCCCATTTAAAAAACTGGATTATCAATTTTTTTTCCTATGGAGTTGTTTGAGCTCCTTATATATTCTGGTTATTAATCCCTTGTCAGAAACAGAGTTTGCAAATATCTTCTTCCATTCTGTGAGTTGTTTCTTCACTTTGTGAATTGTTCCTTTGCTGTGCAGAACCATTATAATTTCATGTGATCCCATTTGTCTATTTTTGCTTTGATTGCCTGTGTTTGCAGGCACAAGAAATTTTGCCCAGGCAAATGTTCCGAAGAGCTTCCTCAATGTTTTATTTTAATAGTATGAGGTCTTATATTTAAGTCTTTAATCAATTTTGATTTGTTTATATGGTGAAAGGAAACTAGTTTCATTCTTCTGCATATCCAGTTTTCCTAGCACCTCTTATTGAATAAACTGTCATTTCCCCAATGTATGTTCATCTCACTTTTGTTGAAAATGTGTTCACTACAGACGAAGAATTTGTTTCTGAGTTCTCTATTCTGTTCCATTGGTCTATGTCTGTTTTTATGCCAGTTTCATGCTGTTTTCATTACAATAACTCTGTAGTATAATTAAAAGTCAGGTAATGTGATTCCTCCAGTTTTGTTCTTTTTGTTCAGGATAGCTTTGGCTATTCTGGGTCTTTTGTGAAGAATGTCACTGGTATTTCTCATTAATGTCCTTTTCTTTCAGAGTGAATAACTCCCTTAGCATTTCTTTTAGAATAGGCCTGGTGTTGATGAAATCCCTCAGCTTTTGTTTGTCTGCGAAGGTCATTATATCTCCTTCATGTTTAAAAGATACTTTTGTCAGATATGCTATTCTAGCATGCAAGTTTTCTTCCTTCAGCTCTTTAAATATGTCATGCCACTTTCTCCTGGCCTGTAAGTCTGCTGCCAGCTGTATTGGAGCTCCATTGTATGTTATTTATTTTCTCTTGCTGCTTTTAGAATTCTTTCTTATCCTTAATCTTCAGTATTTTGATTCTTAAATGCCTTGAGGTAGTCCTCTTTGGGTTAAATCTGCTTGGTATTCTATAACCCTATCATTCTTGAATATTGATATTTTTCTCTAGGTTTGCAAAGTTGTTATTTTCCCTATGAATAAATTTTCCACCCTGATCTCACTCTCTACATCCTCTTTAAAGTCAGTAACTCTTAGATTTCCCCTTTTGGGACTGTTTTCTAGATCTTGTAATCCCACTTCATCATTTTCTGTTCTTTGTTCTTTTGTCTCTGTGTATATGTTTGAATAGCCTGTCTTCAAGCTTAATAATTCCTTCCTCTGCTTGATCAATTCTTCTGTTAGGAGACTGTATTGCCTTCTTTCATCTATCAATTGTATTTTTCAACTCCAGAATTTCTGCTTGATTCTGATTATTTCAATAGCTTTATTAAGTTTATCTGACAGAATTCTGAATTTTCTATATTATCTTGAATTTGAGTTTCTTCAAAACAGCTATTAATATTTTGAATTCTCTTTCTGAAAGGTCATATATATCTCTGTCTCTCCAGGACTGGTCTCTTGGTGCCTTGTTTAGTTCATTTGGTGAGGTCATACTTTTCTGGATGGTCTTGATGTTTGTGGATCTTCATAAGTGTATGGGCACTGAAGAGTTAAGTATTTATTGGAGGCTTGCAAAAGTTAAGTGACTAGCCTGAGGCTGCCCAGGTAGTAGGCTGAATAATGACACCCATGAAATGCTCCTGCCCTAATCCCTGAAACCTGTAAGAAATGTTACCTTACATGTTAAAGGACTATGTCAATGTGACTAGGAATCTCAAGTTGGGGGACTATATGAGTGGGCCCAATGTAATCAGATAGGTCCTTTTAAGACAGGGCAGTAGAAAATGTTGAAGACTGAAGCATGAGTTTGAATTGATGGGAAGAAGTGGTCATGAGCCAAGGAATGCAGCCAGCTTCTAAAGCTGTAAGAAGCAAGAAATAGATGAGGATTCAGAAGGAAACAATCCTATGGATACCTCGATGTTAGAGCCCAGTAAGACTCATTTTGGGCATTTGAACAGCTCCAGAACTGTCAGAGAATAAATATGTGTTGTTTTAAGCTACTAAATTTGTGACCTGTTGAGAAACATTAAGTTTATCCTGCTCCCATGGTTTCCTTGTTACTTTTAGTTTGCAATTAGGGGTATGCGGGTAACAGCTGCCTACCTATGTATTAATAAGAATCATCTGTCAAAGAGCAAATAAATGTGTGCATGAATCTCTGCTGGAGACCTTCAGTCCTGGAGAGCTGTCAGCCCCGCAGGCTCTCAGGCTGTTGGTCCTCAGATAAATCCACTCTGTTGTGCTATCCGGGTGTCTGCCTCTCAATACTTTCAGCACGCCTGGGTGGGAGCCTCCTGATCGAGCAGGTTCTCAGTAGTGATCATTTGTTACATTAGCAAAAGGATAACTAATGTGCCTAGGAAATGCCCCATTCAGTATTTTCGGTGTTGGAATAGGGTTGATGGGCTAGGAACTTTTTAATATTGAACAGAAGTGATTCTCTCACTGTTACGCTCTATTTGGCATTGCTGTTTATTCAGGTGGCTCATCTGCTTTACCAGCTCACATAAGTCACCTTTTGTAAAGTGGGTAAAGGGGTGACAAAATTTAGGCACAAAATAAACATTAATGATCATAATGATCACTCTGAGTCATTAAGGAAGTAGTTAATTTATGTTTGTTATCTTCTGTTTCAAAAGCCTACATAATAGAAAATACATTTCAGGGAAACTTCAATCAAAAAAATTTTTAAATGTTTACACTTTGGCAGTTGACTGGACAGGCTGCAGTTATCCAGTAAGTTAATCGTTTAGAAAAGACATTAAATGCAGGTTAAATAAGGTCCTTTGGCTTGAGTGGAAAAGAAAAAACAGGCATCAGAAAACAAAAGACCAAAAATCTGTCTAAAGGCACATGTCACTCCTTCCTTTCAGAAACTTATCCTGATTCATTGATTATTAGAATTATTTCAGGGTTTTCCAAGGCCCAAGCCCAACACCTAATTTAAATGAAAGAGTCCTGTATTGTCATATCAGTCCTGCCACTATAAATTATCCTAAGTTTTTCTACATATATGTAGGTATTTTATTTTTCAAAACTTTTTCTAAGTTGTCATTTGTGGAATAGCTACTCTGTACGAGACACTGAGCTTTCCAGAGTTTATCCCTAACCCTCACAATACCCTGCAAGAAGTTCTTATGATAACTGTAGCACAAAATAGGTGGTTACAAAACTTACCCCAAATCAAACAGCTACAAAGTAAGACAAACCCACTGTCATAGTCTCTCTCCACTTTCCACAGGGCCTCCTTGATACAAAAGAATTAATGGTGTGCAATTAACTTCTAAATCAGCTTTTTGTCCAGAAATTCTTATACTTGTAAAATTCAATGTATGGAAGCAGAAATGAAGGAAAATCAGAAATGACACAGAAAATGTATGAACATGAATATTTAATATCTATTCCATTAGCAACCGTTGATTGTAGAACAATTTTTAATGAATTGGATGGAGGGAAAATTCATTTCATTAACCTTTCATATAAATGTATTATTATTGAACCAAACAGGCCACTATACTTGCAACTCAGTCCAATGTTAATTAGATTACAGGCATGAGGCTTTAAATCAAAGAGAAACAAAAGGAGCCATCAGCAAGCTTCTCAGCCAATGCCTGTTTGTTTGGTAGCTAAAATTGATTTTTTTTTTTACCAGAAGCATAATTTGCTATATTTCTTTTATTTTCTGATATATTCAAGTGAATTTCATCTTTCTATTTGTTGACACTTTATATCAAAAATAAAATAAAACCTTGAGAATCAGCAAAGAACACATTCTTCATGCCACAATGTGTTTTACCTGATCAGCTCGGAGTAAACATTCCTACCACTCCAGAAAACTACACTTGTTTTTCACTAGTCTATCATATTGTATGCTGAAAGCACATGCAAAAGGATTGACAGCTATTTTAGAAAACACCATTATTTAGTTTGGAACCCAGAATGAGAGACCCAAATGCCCTAAACATAAATGTTCTAACCAAATCTGCAGCTGTGAATTGTTTCTCTTTCTAACACTGACTTTTGGTGCATTTAGAAGAAATTTCTAGAGGAAATCTGCTCTCAATTCTGATTGTTTCATGTATCAGCTACTTCTTTTCCCAAAATTAATGTTAAATGAATTGTATCAAAAGTGTTATTAAGGTGACAGGTTTATGAGAAAATCATATTTTAAAAAAGAATTGCAAATTTGAAAAGAAGTCAAAGAAAAGACAAAATGTCAACCAGGAATTAAACAACTAAGTAGGTGTTATTTTCTAGCAATGGAGGGCCCCGAAGTACAGTTTATGATAGATTATAAAATGTGTACGCCATCACTGGAGTTTCTCTCTTCTAAACTTTAAAAATAAACAATGAAAGAAGTATGCAGTCCCCTAGAGCAATGGTTCTGAACTTTCCATATCTTGTGCCTTCATTCTATGGGTGTAGTGTAGGATATGTGTAAAGTCATGCCTCTCCTCCTCACCCAAAAAAAAAAAAAAAACCCCTAGAGATGTATCTGAACATTCTCCAAGAAATCATCTGGCTTCAGCATAACTTGTGTGTCCCTGCCCTACCAATCTTCTCCCAACCCTAGAACAAAGAGAACGTGTACTTTTACACACATAGCCTGGTCCTAGTCCTGAGAAATATGATCAGACCAGAAGCAAAATAGAAGAAAATAATAGTAGCAGAGAGAATGGTGAATTAGGAAAAGCAGCGAAGCCAAAAATATGGGAATTAAACAGCCTAAATTCTCACCAACTGTTGAAAAAAAACACATGGCATCTTGGCTACTGTAATGTAACCATGCCCAAACCATGTCAGATTAATGAGAATCCACTACTTCCAGAAAGTAGTCTATGAAAAATTATTACTATAAGTAGGTAAACACTGAGATATGGGCACTCTGCATAAGGCTTCTTCAGGCAGATTAAATTCTACCGGTAATGATTTATTCTTTTGATCTTTCTAGCTATCAACTCTTTATTTTCCCTTCAAATTATTCAAATGGAATTCTCTAGTATTATACCAGAAAGAAGACTACAGCAATACACTAACATGACACGTCTCCTGAAATATCAAAGTTACTTGAAGTTTTGTGAAGGGAATTTTTTTTAATTAATACGCTTTATTTTTAGAGCAGTTTTAGGTACACAACAAAACTGAGCAGACAGCACAGAGTTCCCATATACCCATCCCCACACATGTGTAGCCTCCCCCATTATTGACATCCCACACTGTAGTGTTATATTATTTGTTATAATCTACAGAGGATTATTTTGATATAAAAATTATTGAATAAAATGAAGACTTCACACAATTTTTTAAAAGTGGAAATACAAAGAAATGCCCATCTCTACTCCTCCTACAGCCCGAATTCTTGGAATAGTCCCTCTCTTCTTTCCCACTTCAGATGTTTGGGAAACCAAAGTTCAAAGAAATATCGCTAGGTTTACTGACAACTAATACCTTTGTCAATTACTAGTGAGTAGTAAGAGTCCCCAGAAAAGAACATGCATCTGAGGGAAGGACCTGAACAGGGTGACATGAGCAAGTGATAGGAACAGGGCAGAAAGACAAATATATATGCCTAAAAAATACTTGCATAAGTATTTCACACATTTTTCTACAGATTAAACTTACAAGTCATGAGTGGTGGCTCACATCTGTAATCGCAGCACTTTGGGAGGTCGAGATGGGAGGATTGCTTGAGTCCAGGAGTTCAAAACCAGCCTGGACAACATGGCAAGATCCTGTCTCTACAAAAAAAAAATTTTTTTAATTAAAAAAAAAAGCCAAGCATGGTGGCACGCACTTGTAGTGCTAACTACGTGGGAGGCTAAGGCAGGAAGATCACTTGAGCCCAGGAGGCCAAGGCTTCAGTAAGCCATGATCAGACCACTGCACTCCAGCCTGGGTAAGGGAGCAACACTCTGTCAAAAAAAAAAAAAAAAGAGGCCAGGCGCGGTGGCTCAAGCCTATAGTCCCAGCACTTTGGGAGGCCAAGGCGGGTGGATCACGAGGTCAAGAGATCGAGACCATCCTGGTCAACATGGTGAAACCCCATCTCTACTAAAAATACAAAAAATTAGCTGGGCATGGTGGCGCGTGCCTGTAATTCCAGCTACTCAGGAGGCTGAGGCAGGAGAACTGCTTGAACCCAGGAGGCGGAGGTTGCAGTGAGCCAAGATCACACCATTGCACTCCAGCCTGGGTAACAAGAGCAAAACTCTGTCTCAAAAAAAAAAAAAGAATAAACTTCCCAGCCTCTGTTTTTCTCTTTCCCATTTTATATGAACTTTCTACATTGACATATGTCTGTAGGTTACCATGTATCAAAATGAAAAAACAAGAAAAGAAAAACGACTGCCTCTCAATACTTACTAATATAAAAATACATGATATTTTGTATCTTTTCAAAAAGAGGTTCCAGTTCTAAGCAAGATGGAGCAAGTACATTCCATCTAATCTTTTCCACTGAATACAACTATACCCTGAAAAGACTTCACAGAATAGCTCTCTAAAGACTCTGAAGAGTAAACGGTAGCAGGAGACTCAAGGGAGGAGACCAGAATTCAAAGCAGTATCAAGCTAGCAATGGGTTTCCTGATTTGTTTTGGTTTTCCTCTCCTGTCTGGTATTACCAGCTTGGATTCAAAGGCAGCTCCAAATCAGGATGCACTTACTGGATGCAAACAGAAAGTGTGCCAAGAAAAGCCTTCTCTTTGGTCAGAGAAGCAAAAAAGGGAACTCTTAATGTTGGAAAGAATGGAGAAAATCTGTTTTTCTTAACATTCTCTCCCAGTCCACATTCCAGGCAAGCCAGCAGTAACAGGGAGATCAAAGCAGTTGAATGGACCAGGGGCAGTGGCTCATGCCTGTAATCCCAGTACTGTTGGAGGCCGAGGCAGGAGGATCCCTTGAGTCCAGTAGTTTGAGGCCAGCCTAGACAATATAGTAAGACTCTCATCTCTTAAAAACTATGTATTTCTTTTAATTAGCTGGGTGTGGTGGCACACACCTGTATCCCCAGATACTTGGGAGGTTGAGGTGGGAGGATCACTTGAGCCTAGGAGGTCGAGGCTACAGTGACCCATGATCACACCACTGCACTCCAGCATGGGTGACGGAGCAAGACCCCATTTCTAAAAAAAATCAAACTGACAAGCAAATGCAGTATATAATTGGGCAGGCATCTAAATTCTGAAGGAGACTGTTCTCTCTGAGTATAGGAGCTGTGGTCTTGAGGGTACAGATTGAGCTACAATACTTTTTTTCTCTCTCTGCATTATCACTGCTTGATACTTTATGTAAACATAATTACAAGATATGTATGGCGACACAGGGAAACCTAAGTCCTACCTTTTGGCTGGAGATAGAGAAATAGCCAGAGAGGGGAAAGTGTAGAAGAAATCATATATAGGCGTAAGCTCATGAGAGCAGGGATTACAGGCATGAGCCACTGTCCCTGGCCCACTCCACTGCACCCATTATGTGCTGTATGATTTTTACCCTAAATAGCATACCAAAGGCTGTGAAAAGTATAGGATAGGCCACTATCCAGTTTGCAGAACACTCAGTGGTGCATATGAAAGACAGGTTCTAGTGGAACAACAAAAGCTATAAAAAGCTGACTGACATTGGGAATAAAGACTATAAAATGTATATTGAAACTTATAACCTGAATCTAACCAGGTAAACTGTTTGTTAAAACAATAACTACATTCTTCTTAAAATATAAACAGGATATAAAGATTCATAAGATAATAATGAAATATCCAGAATATAAACCAAAATTACTTCACTTATGAAAGACCAGGGAATTCTCAACTCATAAGGAAATAAATCAGTCAACAGACACCAACTATACGTTGACATAAAAGTTAAAATTATCACACAAAGATTTTATAGTAGTTATTACAATCATTCTCTAATAAATAAAGGCAACCCTTCTCATAACAAATGGAAAGACAGAAAAACTCAGAAAAGAAATAAAAGATATAAAAATGAATAAATAAATGTTTTAAAACATAAAAGTACAATAACAAGCAGGGCACAGTGGCTCATGCTTATAATCCCAGCACTTTAGGAGGCCACAGCAGGAGGATCACTTGAGCCCAGCAGTTCAAGACCAGGCTGGACAACAAAAGGAGATCCTCTCTCTAAAAAAAAAGTTTTTTTAAGTTAGCCAGGCCTGGTAGTGCATACCTGTAGCCCCAGCTACGCAGGAGGCTGAAGTGGGAGGATCACTTGTACTCAGGAATTCGAGGCTGCAGTGAGCCATGATCATACCACTGCACTCCAGCCTGAGTAACAGAGTGAAAATTTGTCTCAAAAAATTAATAATAATAACAATGGCACATAAAATTAAATCATATTTCATACTGGCAAGGAACAACTGACAACTGAACTTTTAAAAACAATAGCTCAAAAACATGAATTACTTAGATATAAATCTAACAAAATATGTGTAGGATATATACAATGAAAACTAGAAAATGCTCAGGAAGTAAATCAAAATAAAACATATATAAATGAGGAAACATAGCCTGTTTATGAACTAAGACTAAATATAGTTATGATGACAGTTCTCCCAAAATTGAACCAATAAAAATACACTTAATGCCAATGAAAATCAAGCAAGATTTTTTGTACATATAGAAATCTGAGTCTAAAAATATTTATATGGAAAAGCAAAAAACCTAAAATAGCCAAAACCATTTTGAAAAGAAAATGTTGGATGCATCATAGAACTCAATTTTAAAACTTCCTTAAAAAATTACAGTAATCAACACAGTGTAATGAGAGAGGAGAAAAGAAAAAACAGGTCAGGCAGACAGTTAGGGTAAGTCCTCCACTGAATTCTTTCAAACAAAAGAACAGCCTGCAGGCACAGATAAGAGAACTTGCACAGTGGGGGTTGCCTAAGACATGCCCACAGCCACACGGATAAGAAAGGCTACACAGGTGACTTGCCCAAACACACCTGTAATGGAAAATTCCATCCCCTGACATACGTGCAATAAGTGGAATAAAGCAATATGGAGTAACTCAAGCTTAGAGCCCACATGCACATTATAAGGATGGGGCATAAGTGAAATTAAAGACAGGTCAGTTGAAATACAGTTTCAATAGAAGAAACAAAAAAAGAATGAAGAAAACTGAACAGTGCTTAGGAGACCTATGGGACACCGTCATAAATACCAACATATGCATAATGAGAATTCAAGAAAGCAGAGAAAGAAATTGATCAAAAGAATATTTGAAGAAATATGGCCAAAAACCTCCCAAATTTGATAAAAGATCTAAATTTATACATTGAAGAAGCTCAGAAAACTCTAAGAAGGATAACTAAAAAGTGATCTACACTGAGACACACTGTACTCAAATTGTCAAAAGTCACATAAAAAGAGAACTTTGAAAGCAGCAAAAGAGAAGCAACTTGTCAGTATAACAGATCCACAATAAGAGTAACAGCAGATTTCTCATCAGAAAAAATGAAGGCCAGAAAAGAGTGGGATTATATATATAATCTTTTTTTTTTTTTTTTTTTGAGTCTTGCTCTGTTGCCAGGTGCAAGGCTGGAGTGCAGTGGCACAATCTCGGCTCACCGCAACCTCCGCCTCCTGGGTTCAAGCAATTCTCCTGCCTCAGCCTCCCGAGTAGCTGGGACTACAGGCACATGCCACCATGCCCAGCTAATTTTTGTATTTTTAGTAGAGACGGGGTTTCACCTTGTTGGCCAGGATGGTCTTGATCTCTTGAACTCGTGATCCGCCCGCCTTGGCCTCCCAAAGTGCTGGGATTACAGGCGTGAGCCACCGCACCCGGCCTGGATGATATTTTTTAATTGCACAAGGGTAAATCCTTATGACCTTGGATTTGGCCATGGGTTCATAGATAAAACACCAAAAGTATGGGCAACAAAAGAAAATATACATAAATCAGACTTCATCAAAGTTCAAAACTTTTTTATATCAAAGGACACTATTAAGAAGGTAAAAAGTGAATCTACCAAATGAGAGAGAATATTTACAAATCGTTTATCTGATAAGAGTCTAGTATCCAGAACATATAAAGAACTCTCACAACTCAATAAGAAAAAGACAACTCAATTAAAATATGGGTAAAGGATAATTGATCTGAATAGACATTTCTCCAAAGAAGATATACAAATGGCCAAGAAACACATGAGAAGATAGTAAACATTATTAGTCATAAAGGAAATACAAACCAAAACCACCATGGGATACCACTTCATACCCACTGGAATGGCTGTAATAAAAATGCCAAATAATTAATTTTTTTAAATAACAGATAAAAATGTTGGCAAGGGTGTATTTAAATTGAAACTCTTGTGCGTTGCTTGTAGAAACACAAAATGGCTTAGCCACTGTACAACAGTGTGTGGCATTTCCTTGAAAAGTTAAATATAGAATCACCATATGATCCAGCAATTCCACTCCCACATATATCTCCAAAAGAACTGAAAAGAAAAACTCAAATACTTTTACATGCATGTTTATAGCAGCACTATTTACAATAGCCAAATGGTGGAAAAAATCCAAATGTCCACTAGTGAATGAAAAGATAAACAAAATGTGATATATACATACAATTAAATACAGTCATGTGCTACATAATGATGTTTCAGTCAACAATAATCTGGATATATGAAAGTGGTCCCATGAGATCATAGCACTGTATTTTTACTATACCTTTTCTATATTTAGATATGTTTAGATACACAGATACTTAACATTGTGTTACAAGTGCATACAGTATTCAGTACAGTAACACACTGTACAGGTTTATAGCCCAGGAGCAATATTTTATGCCATATAGCCTAGGTATGTAGTAGGCTATACCACACCTAGATGGATTTGTATAAAATATACTCTAGGATGTTCAGACAATAATGAAATCAACTACAGTGCATTTCTCAGAACATATCCCCATCATTAAGTCATGTATGTCTGTATTATTGAGCCATAAAAAAAGAATAAAGTACCAATACATACCACAATATAGATGAATCTCAAAAAACACATTATGCTAAGTGAAAGAAGCCAGACACAAAAGGTCATATATTATATTACTTTGATTATATGAAATATCAAGAATATGTACACCCAGAGAGACAAGAAGCAGATTGGTGGTTGCCAGGGAGTAGATGAATATGGAAAATTGGCAGTAACTGTTCAATGGGTGTGGTGTTTTCTTTTGAGGTGATGAAAATGTTTTGGACTAAATAGAGGTAATGGCTGCACAACATTGAGGATGTATGAAATGCCACTGAATTGTTCACTTTAAAATAGTTCATTTTATATTAAGTGAATTTCATCAGACTAAATGAAAACTTTTTTTTTTTTTTGAGACAGAGTCTTGCTCTGTCACCAAGCAGCACAATCTCTGCTCACTGCAACCTCCGCCTCCCGGGTTCAAGCAATTCTCCTGCCGCAGCCTCCTGAGTAGCTGGGACTACAGGCCGCGCCACCATGCCCAGCTAATTTTTGTATTTTTTTTTTTTCAATAGAGACGGGGTTTCACCATGTTAGCCAGGATAATCTCAATCTCTTGACCTTGTGATCCACCCGCCTCGGCCTCCCAAACTGCTGGGATTACAGGCATGAGGCACCGTGCCCGGCCACTAAATGAAAACTTTTAAAAACTAACACTGAAAACACAATCCATAAAGTAAGTCTGATAAGTGGGGCTTCCTCAAAATTACAAGCTTCTGCTCTGTGAAAGGCATTGTTAAGAGGAAAAAAAAAAGCCAAGCTACTTTTCTAGAAGAAAATACTTGCAAAATACAAACTCAAAAGAGGATGTATATCCTTTACATACAAAGAATTGTGAAAACTTACTGGCTAGAAAACATGGAACCCAATTTTTTTTTCAAGACAGAGTCTCACTCTGTCGCCAGGCTCCAGTGCAGTGGCATGATCTCAGCTCACTGCAACCTCCACCTCCTGGGTTCAAATAATCTTCCTGCTTCAGCCTCCTGAGTAGCTGGGACTACAGGTGGGTGGCACCACACCCAGCTATTTTTTGTACTTTTAGTAGAGATGGGGATTCACTGTGTTAGCCAGGATGGTCTTGATCTTAACCTCGTGACCTGCCTGCCTTAGCCTCCCAAAGTGCTGGGATTACAGGTGTGAGCCACCGCACCTGGCCAGAATCCAATTTTTAAAATGAGCAAATAGATTGGAATATACACTTCAACACAGAGGATAGAGCGAATAAGCACATGAAAAGATTTTCAAATCATTAGCCATTAAGAAAATGCAAATTAAACCACAATAGAATACCACTATATACCTATTAGAATAGCAAACAAACAAAAAAGAAAAAATAACAATACCAAGTGCTAGTGAGGACAGAGAGAAACTGAAACTCTTATATATTATTGGCAGAATACAAATTCTAGAAAATGGTTTGGAAGTTTCTTATAAAGTGAAATTTAGACTTATCATATGACCCAGCAATCCCACTCCTAGGTACTTATCCTAGAAATAACAACCTATGTTCAGAAAACCAGTACATGAATGTTTATAACAGCTCTATTCATAATTTCCCCAAACTGGAAACACTCCAAATATCCTTCAGTGGGTAAATGAATAGACATGCTGTGATAATCCATACAAGGAAAGAGAACTAAGCAATAACAACAACAACAAAAACCTAAAACTATTAATGCATGTAATACAGGTGAAACTCAAAGGGATTATGCTGAGTAAAAGAAGTCAGTCTCAAAAGGCTACAACCCATATAATTCCATTTACATGACATTTGAAAAAGACAAAAGTATAGCAATTAGTTGTTGCTGGGGTTTTAAAGATAGAAAATTTAGTAGTGATATAACTGTTCTGTATCTTAATTCTAGTGGTAGTTAAATGAATGCATACATGTGTTAAAATTCACAGAACTACATACACATACAAGTCAATATGACTGGAAAAGTTTGAGTAAATAGAGGTAACAATTATACGGCTTTGTGAATGTAATTCATGCCACCAAATTGTACACATAATACAGTTAAAATGGTCTTTTTTTTTTTTTTTAAGAAAAGACAAGAATAACAGGTCCCTTAGTGCACATCTGCACAGGAGCTGTGACTCTCCTCCATTGTGTCTCAGGTAGTCTGGGGACACGTGTTCCAAGGAGTCCAGTCCTGTGACAAGTGCCCGGGTTAACTATATGAAAAGCTGATCAGTGAACAGGGCAGGCTGAGACCTAGAGTGAACCAGGGTGGGGTGGCAAGTGCATTTGAGGATGAGGTTCAAGAAAACGTGTGCCTGTCGGCTCCCAAGTGATGTGTTCCTGTTCCTAGACTTTACATCACAACATCCAGAGCGTCTAATGCTAAAGGGGGTCCTTGTACCCTGGGTCACCATGCTCAGCTGTGTAGGCTGTATACTGCACAAGGACACGATGCATGTTTATTACAATGATCTTTCTGCAAAGGTTCTGTTTGAATAGCAACGACCCTGTTTCCACTCTACCTGGACGGGCAACATAACATAAATACACAGCACCACATTCCCAATCCTGATCCATGAAAATGTCATCCGTACTGTCTTCCAATTAGAAACCTCACCCCCACCAACTATGCCACAGGCATCTCACTTCTCTTACACTTTGCCCTCCCTTCACCTCCAGAACCCCCCAACACCATACCCGTGCCCACACTTCCATGCATTCATCTGAACCAACACCCAGGCCCTGGGTGTGAGCCTCAAGCATGAATTCAGAGTCCTTGACAATAAAATAAATATGTATTTTATCACAGCACTGGCATGTGAACTTGTTTTGACTAAATGAGTCAGTTAAGATGAGAATGCTTGTTTTATAATTAAAGAGTGATACAAAAGACAGATACCTTTTACTCATAGATACCTTTTACTTGCACATATTATCAGAAGAAAGCATTGACAGTTTTATGACAGCAAGGTTGAGGCATCTGCTAAAAACTTTATAAACCGATTTCTTTGCAGTTTGCTTTCACTTTTTGTTTTCCAAGTCTGATTTTTATTACTAATATTTAGCCCATTTGCCAATTTCTCCAAACTGAGTCAAACTATAACCCAAATAAAATCAAGCAATAAGTAAATAAAGATCAATCCAGGGTTGTGAGACCTGTGGAAGATTTTTTAAAATATATTATACTGAAATTTAAAAGCAAAATAGTACTTTGGACATCTCGATGAAAAGTACACACAAACACACACACACACAGGCACACAAGTGCACACACACATACACACACAGAGCAAGCCCTATTGTGAAATAAAAATAATACATAAAAACAAAATATGCTTTGTTTTTTAAGAATGCCAAAAACCACTGTGGAAGAAGAGTTACTCATATGCATATTATATTTATGTAAATGTGTATTATTTAAAGTAAAGCACCAAAATGAAATTAATGAGATTATTAGACATAACTAATGAATAGAAATATATGCAGCTGATCTTATTATTCACAGATTCTGTGTCTAAAAATTCACCTAATTATTAAAATGCATTTGTAACCCCAATTCTCATATGGTAAAGTATCCTTTTTGTTGATTTCATTGTTTAAAATGACCCCCAAGTACCCCGTATTTATATAAAGTGTTATCTAGTGTTTCTAAGCTCAAAAAGGCTGTGATGTGCTTTACAGAGAAAATACTTGTTTGGTAAGCTTTATTCAGGCATGAGTTATAGTGCTGTTAGCCAAGAATTCAATGTTAATGAATCAACAATACATATCGGTCAGATATCTTTAAACAGAAGCACATATAAAAGAAGGTGATATATTGATCAGCTGACAAAAACGTTGTGACCAGAGGCTCACAGGAACTTAACCCTGAATTTCCCTCAAACAGTTCAGTATTTGCTAACTCAATATTTGCAACAACTTCATAGAAAATAACTATCATAAATAATAAGAATTAATTGTATGTTTTGATTAGAGGAAGAAGAAACCACATTCCCCTTGCCTTTGATTCCCAGTGAAGTGGCAAATGTATAGGTGCCTACTGTTCATTGCTCTCTCCTACAGCTCTAAGGCAAGAAGTAAAGAGTGGATACCTGCATCTCTAAGTACAGATATAATATCTAACAGTAACCGTAACAGCTACTAGACGTTAAATCTCTCCAAATTTACCAACACTCTTCCAGGTGTTTTATATTTGTTCACTCATTCTTTTTTTTTTTTTTTTTGAGATGGAGTTTCGCTTTTGTTACCCAGGCTGGAGTGCAACGGCGCGATCTCGGCTCACCGCAACCTCCACCTCCTGAGTTCAGGCAATTCTCCTGCCTCAGCCTCCTGAGTAGCTGGGATTACAGGCACGCGCCACCATGCCCAGCTAATTTTTTGTACTTTTAGTAGAGACGGGGTTTCACCATGTTGACCAGGATGGTCTCAATCTCTTGACCTCGTGATCCACCTGCCTCGGCCTCCCAAAGTGCTGGGATTACAGGCTTGAGCCACCACGCCCGGCCTGTTCACTCATTCTTTAAACAACTATGTGCATGACATCTCAGTGGTCGGCATTGTTCCAGTGAAAATTAGAGAGAGAAAAGATAAACATGGTCCCTGTCTACCTTAACGCTCAATATCTAGTGCAAGAGACAGGGAGTAAACATACAGTTAATACAACAAAATAAATTGTAAAACTGCAATAAAGAAACTAAACATGTAATAAAGAATAAGGAAAAATACCTTACTTAAAAACATGCTCTAGGCCAGGTGAGGTGGCTCACATCTATAATCCCAGCATTAGGGGAAGCCAAGGCAGGAGGATGGCTTGAATCCAGGAGTTCAAGACTAGCCCGGGCAACAAAGCAAGACCCCATCTCTAAAAAAATATAATAATTTAAAAAAAATAGCTGGTCATGGTGGTGTGCACCTATAGTACTATCTATAGTACTATCTGGAAGATGAGACAGGAGAATCACTGAGCCCAGAAGTTCGAGATTATTGTGAGCTATGATCACACCACCACTTCAGCCTGAGCAACAAAGAAAGACTGTTTCTTTAAAAAAAAAAAAATTAAAATAATAAATAAATAAATATATGCTCTGAAGAGGTACCCTTTAAACTGAGAACTAAGAATGATAAGCTAACAATGAAAAGAGCACTACAAAGAGGAGTAGAAAGGCCTGAGACCGGGAAAGGTATGACTAGGTTCACGGAATTCAAAGAAGGCCACTACATTAAGAAAGGATGGCATGAGATGAGTCATTTAGTTCCCATTTTCAAAAAGACAAACCTGAATTCAGAGAGGTAAAGAAACTTACCCAAGTTGCACAGATAGTGGGCAAGAATTCAAGCTCAGAGTAAATTGGTTCAAGACTCCATGTTCTTTTACGTACATCATGCTGCCTCCTAGGTTCCTCCTGCTGTCCTGTAACTTACCCACAATAACTCTCCTGCAATTATATATACATATATATACAATGTATGTATGTGCGCGCCTGTGTGTGTATAGTTGTATACACAAATGCAGACAAAAAGCTTAAAGAAAAATAAGCACAGAAACCTAATAAATAGGACCTGTTGATGTCAATAAGTACAGTTGATATATGCTGTTTCTCTGTCAGTATACATCCCAGGATCTTACGTACTTCTAAATAGTCACATCATACTGCTGACAAATGTTCAGTCATTACATCATCATCTTCATTACATCTCTATAACCACTTGATGCCAGAGCTTTCTCTAAATCACAAGCTAATATAGCTTTCCCCTATGTGATATGAAAAGGAAATGGCTTTTATTTTATAAAAATAAGGTAAAGAAAGGTAAAATCTTACAACGTCTTCCTCTTAGCACTTTACAGTTATCCTAACAGGCAGTTTTGTTTTGCACTTTACAGACACTTTAATGCTGAAATGTTCTGTGCCAGGGACTCAGGTTTCTCATTTTCTTTCTTTGTTTTTGTTTTTTTAGGTAGTTATTTATGTTACTGTCCTCCTAACTAAATGGACCAATCTGGGCATAAACCATTTTCTCATTTTCTCTGCTTATAGAAAGGAATGGTTTATTTCAGCAGTGCAGATAACATCTTGAGGTCTCAGGAGGATGACAAATTGAAACAGTCTCTTTCTTGCCTTACATTTCTTACCCAAGAGTCAAGTGATGATGGTGGGGAACAAATCTCTCTTCTCCTGACAATTTGCACTTATTTTCTTAATAGCTCTGCTAAAATTCAGTGAATTTCATTTTGCTTAGAGCCTACTTAGTGCCTGCCAACAGGCACAGGAAGCTTTCATTCATCAGCACAATAGTCCTACTGGTGATGCATTCCTATGAAATTATAACAGCAATTCCAAAAACAAAACAGCAGAGATGGAGCAAACAAATTCTTTTTCAAAAAGAGCCATCAGAATAGCATAGTAGTTTCTATATAACTAGAAACTTAATAAATTATTTTGATTGAGAATTGTTTAGGAATTTTATTTGGGTATAGTATCAATGTAGTTAAAAATGAACTATTCCCTAGTATTTTCGGTATTTTACAAAATCATTTGAAAATAAGCACAACCACAAAATACAACTGCATAACTCTATTCATAAATTCGGGTCTTGGTAACACGACACAAAGACAGTAACATTCACAGACAACTGGCGCCTCGATTGGCTGAACAAGTCCAGATTTATGCTCTTCTTTAACCTGTTAGGGTCCCTTGTACCACAGGATTATGGGGTGCTATCTGACAGATACCTTTTGTGCATCAGTGATGTGATTCCACACCTTTTTCAAAGACCGCAAATTTCTAACATTGTTCCTTCTGTCATTTAAGTTCTCTTTCTATAAAACATAAATTGAAACTATTTTCTAGTATTATTTGTTGACAAGTTTTAAATGGCAGAATCAAAACAACTTCCTATTTTTAATAAAAGGTATCTTTGGCATTTTATCTGTAACCATTTCACCTTACATCAAGATTGTATTTTCTACCTACTATAAACAAAGATTTTCAGTGCAAAGGGGGTATATAAGAAAATTAATATCAGCCAAAAAGTATATAATCAACTTGGGGAAGTACATAAATGCTGTACATTAAATAATTAAAGAGTTGTTTCAAAGCAACATAAGAACAAGTGCATGTAAAAATTTAATATAGGTATCCCCCAACTTACAAAGGAATTGTGTTCCAAAATTCTATTTTTAGGTCAGTTATCTGGAATGTTTTAAGCATTTTTTCCATTAAAAAATTATGCTATAAAGAGTAGTTATATTCACTAACTAATTCTAATGGCTTAGTTCATGCAAAATGTCACTGAGAAAAAGTGGAAGTGAAATTCATTAGTATATTACAACCACTTTCACATGAGTAATCTTATTTAGTTTTAATAATTCTGCAAAGTAAATTATTATGTCTTCCTTTAAAGGTAAGGATACTGAAGCTGATCAAGATTAAGGATTTGCCTAAGCTAAAAGCTTATAAGTGACAGAACAGAGATTCAAACCCAGAACTGTCTGCCTCTGAAGCCAGGACTCCACTCCTAGAATATGCAGTTTGCTTTTAAAAAGGCATATATAAGGAAAACTTTTTTCCATATTCCAAGTGAAAATGTTAGGAATATGCTTCACAACCCCAAAGATTCTGGAGCACAGAAACAATGCCTTTTCATCTTTCTATCTCCAGTACAGGGTTTGACACAGAATTAAGCAGTCAATGATTACTGAATAAATGAAAATATTAACAGAAAATGAGTTCCTCAAAAGTTAGGATCATCTTTTATCCATACGTATATACATATAGCCTAATACAGGTACATAATCTATCCATCAATAACTATTTATTAACTTAAGAATTCCATCTTACTTGTGTATCTCTCATTCAGCTTCTTTTAAATAAACACTCCTGACCACTTCCAATATATTACTTAATGTCTTTCAAACTCTCAGTTCCTTCCTCCTTCCTTGCCTTCAATACTGAAATCCAGAGAGAATAAATTCATATTTACATCTTTCATGTGGCTAAGCATGCTCCCCAGCTAGGACAGATATGAATTTAACCTAGAAAGCTTTACCCATAATACTCTTGGATCTCTGAGCTTGAAAAAGATGCACTGCCCCTTGGGGAGAAATTATCCAAACTAATATCAATGAAGTGGATTTATCCTGTCCAGAGGAAATGCAAATGAAACTTGGTTACATCAACTTTCTGAAACTACACTTCTAAAGCAAATTAAGAAACCCATTTTAAGCTGTTTGAAAGGAATGTTGGCTGACACTTGCAAATGAGTCTTCTACAGAGAAGTAGCTCTGACTCTCCAGCTTATCATTTCAAATGGTTTTAGAAATGAATATTCAGATTTCGCATCAATTTTTAATGTAATAGAATCCCAAATGCTTAAAAACTAGGTTCCACTTCATAATCTGTCACCCTTTCTACCTTCTTTCAGGATACATTAATTTTTTAACAAGCTCTTTTAACTTAGCTCCTAAGATACATTTTTAACCACTACAAGTATAAAAACAATGCACAAAGTCCCTAATTTAATTAATATCTTGTTAATTATAAAATTGTGACCATGATGAAATTAAAATATAGAATAGAAACACAAGTTCTGAACTTCTCTCATTAAAAGTCCTTGAAAAAAAGTCAAATCATTTTCTTAAGCTCACAGATATTTAATATCCTATACCAACCATGTTGATGATTTTCAAAATTATTCTGAATAATAATGCCAAATGTTAAACTACCAAATATTCTGCAGTATTGGTAAGTACTCTTCTGAAGACATGGCTCAGTAATTCCAGTATGAACACATGGTGAAACAAGAGAACCAGTATACTGTACTTTCAAGAAAGAACAACAAAATCTTCATTCACTTCAGTACAATGAAACAGAAATGTATTTTTAAAACATACTTTATATCCCCATTTAAATGCCTAATTAATCCTAATAATTAAATGCAGTCACTAACCACTTCCTTTGCAAGATCTCTTTTTTATTTCCATAAACTTGAAATATAATGGAAATCATTGTGTCATTATGGCTAGGACAATAAATGCCTATTGGTCAATAAGCTCTGAACCTTAACAGGCAGTTAACTAATTCAGCTGGAAATAAGACCAATAGTTCTAATGGCTTCTAATTTCACTGGAAGAGTATACCCTTATGAACTATAGATGGTTTTCGTGAGCTCTTCCTACAGCAGAGAGCAGCAATTTAAATGTAAAAAACATGCATTTGAAATTCAAGTGCTTACACTGATTTCATTTGCCAGGGAGACCATAGATCAAGAGGTCCTTCTTGAAGAAATGTTTAAGTGAAATAGGCAAGACCAATGCAAACAAAAATAAAACAGTTTTAAATTACAGGAGCCAATTGAGTCTATTTCAAAATCATTCAAATTTTCTTTCACTTATTTCAAACAATCTGAATCAATTTTTTAAAAACCGGACAAATGTAATAACTGTAAATACATCTTGTAATAAAAACAAAAGGGGAGGTTTAGAAACTTGATCTCTTCCTGCTGTTTCACTCCTCCCAAGAATTAAGTCCTCTTGATTTCAACATAAATAGATATAACTTAGTACACAGATATCAGTGCACTTGAAATCAAAATAGTCTGGAGACATCAGTATCCACTCAAAACCTGACCCTTTCAGCTATATATCTCACACTGCAACAGAAGAGAAGGCATTTTCAAGCAATGAAGTTTGCTCTATGATGCCAGGGAGTGACTTCTATATGAAAATGAACTAGGTTACTGTTCTGCCAATATTCAATTCTGACCTGATCATTTGGTGTCTCTAACAATACTTCTATAGCAGCTACACCTATTTCCAGAAATGTCTTAAATTATACATTTCAGCTCCTCATTCCAAATGATATATAATTAAAAAACCATTTTGCATACCAAATTTTAAAACCCTTATACTTATTAATCACTTACTTTGTTAATTATGATGAAAACAGTTAAATCAAAGTTCTGTGGCATAATTTTGCACCAGACTTTTGGCACACCTAAGGAAAATCACTGTATTTTCTAACCTCTAGTTCAATCATAATCACACTTCCTGCAAAACATTTAGATTGTTTTCCCTGATAACATTAGACAGGGAATAAGAAACAAACCCTGGGCTGGTCCTATTATTATTATTATTATTATTATTATTATTATTATTTTGAGACGGAGTTTTCGCTCATGTTACCCAGGCTGGAGTGCAACGGCGCGATCTCGGGGGGTTTCACCATGTTGACCAGGATGGTCTCGATCTCTTGACCTCGTGATCCACCCGCCTCGGCCTCCCAAAGTGCTGGGATTATAGGCGTGAGCCACCGCACCCGGCCAGTCCTATCCTTATTATTGATCAGTTATGTGAACCTCAATTACTTTCCTTCTCTGAGGCTTGGTTCCCCATCATTTCTAAAGCGAGGGGTTGGGGTAAGTGACCTCTTAAGGTTCTTTACAACTGTAACATTCTAAACTTCTATTCTATGAAATGTGATCTTCTTTGCCTTTAATTATTTATAAAGTGGCTAATTGCTAAGGCATCCCAAATTTCTCCTTAATGCCTCCAAATTCACTATAATTTGGGACCTTGTAATCACCACACTTAGTTTCATTTCAATGTCAACTTCTTTCCTTTTCAAACATTTTTCCTTAAAAAAAAAAAAAAAAAAGAAAGAACAGTAAAAGAACACCTAATATAAAAATCTTGGATAAGTAATCTGTCGCCACCATCCTCCCAAAAGCAGGGCAACCTTCTCCTTTTAACAAAAACACATGTGATTGGCAAGAAGGGTGTGAGCCAAGCTATTTCTTTCCATGTGTTAATGAACTATACCTATTGCCAAATGGAACTCTCTCCTTAACTTCAGATCAGCAAACACCATTTTCTGATGATGTAAAATGACAAAGTACTAATTAGAAGGAACCTACTCTGAGTCACAATCCTTTTTAATTGGAAGTTACTGCAGTAATTATTAACAAGTCACATTATCATTAGACCAAAGAAATAGTCAAAATTGATTTACACATACAGGAACCTCTAATAAACAGGGTCTATAATAAAGGTCCTTTATAAAATGACCAAAGCAGAGAAAATAACATTTTATATTTTCATATATGCTCCAAAAATCTCACACTGGTTATTGCTCAGGTGCCTTTTTCCATTAAAGATACCCTGAAATACTAAATTAAACTAGATGACTAGGAAAAAAATTATTTTAAAGTCTGTAAAGGGTACATGTAGCATCTTTTGAGAAGCCTAAAACAATCCCAAAATGACTAATGCTCTAAGGATCCTAAGATGCATCTATCTCTAAGGTCAAAGGATCCTGCCTTTGTTCCAAGTTCAACTTGCTAATTAAGATGAATTGAAGATTAAATGCAAACAGGAATTGTGGGCAATTGGAGACCAATATATCAAAACAATAGAGGAAGAAAACACTGCTCCATTAACTGCTCCATAATCAAACATGGGTAAATTTCTTGTTTCTTTCAGAATTTATTCAACTTCCTGATTCTTTTCTTACAAGCTTTTACAGTTTTGAATGAGCTCAGCTTATATCATACTGACATTTTTGGCTGTGAGTACTGCCTCGTGCCTGTAATACCAACACCTTGGAAGGTTGAGGTGGGTGAATCGCTTGAGGTCAAGAATTTGAGACCAGCCTGGGCAACACAGTGAGATCCCATCTTAACAAAAAATAAAAATAAAAATTAGGCTGGCCGGGGTGGTGCATGGCTGTAATCCCAGCACTTTGGGAGGCTGAGGCAGCCTGGCCAATATGATGAAACCCCATCTCAACTAAAAATACAAAAATTAGCTGGGTGTGGTGGCACATGCCTATAATCCCAACTACTCAGGAGGCTGAGGCAGGAGAACCACTTGAACCCAGGAGGCAGAGGTTGCTGTGAGCCAAGATCATGCCACTGCACTCCAGCATGGGCGACAGAGCAAAACTACAACTCAAAAAATAAAATTAAAATAAAAATTAGCCAAGCATGGTGGTGTGCATCTGTAGTCCCAGCTACTTGAAAGGCTGAGGTGGGCAGATGGCTCGGGCCCAGGAGTTCAAGGTTACAGTGAGCCATGATCTTGCCACTGCACTCCAGCCTGGGCAAGAAAGCAAGATCCTGTGTCCAAATATAAATAAAATTTTAAAATAAAGATATTTTAATGTTAGTAAATTTTGTTATATATTTGTACTCTGAACACGTTTTAAACTCTGTAATAAAAAGTGATCTATCTTTGGGCTTCTACAAGCTAAAATTGTTTTTTGAGTTAAATTTCCTAATTGCTACATGTGGTCTGGGTTAGAAAACTATGTTCTCAGTGCATGACTAACATGTTACTGTAATGGTAAAATAAAAAGCTAATATTACTTTAAATTATATTACAGTTAAGTTTGAGATTCATACTCAAATACTTTATGCTAATATATTTGTCACCTTCATTAATCAAAAACATAACTTTCAACCAAAAGAGAGTAAGTTAGATTTCAACTGCACATATTTTATTTTAAAGATTCTTATTTTTCTTATTAAAGACTATATGTTCATTCTAGAAAATTTAGGAAAAATATAAAAGCACAACCATTGTTCAGAGACCAACACTTTCATTTTTGCTTATATGTTGCCAATATTTTCTATTCTGACATATGTTATTTTATAAGACTTGGAATTTGTCTAAACTTTTATTTTGGGCTTAAATTGCTTTAAAATAGTTATTTAATTACATAATTCTCATAGATAAAAATGGACAAAGAAGGATGAAGTTAATTTATAAGTCACTTATGATTTTGTATATATTTACATATGCATGATACACAAAAAAGGGTGTATAAAATGCATACATATGTGCATATTAAAAATCATGTGTTAAGAGCTCATCTTTCATACAGATCCAATCAAATTTACATTTTAGAACTGAAATATCATAATTCTACCAAATAAGTATATCTACACAGTATGTTTAAGTCATAAGCTGTTGATCACATTATAACCACACAATGAAGACTAAGCAGAAGACAGAAACTATAATAGCCTGAAGTATAAAACATTTTCCAAATAAGTGTGGGAAATTAACATAAGCACGCACAGACCTAGACTAAAATTGTTATTAGATCCACAAGAGGAAATTACAGACCTTTCAATTCATATCAGTCTTTGCTACTAGAGAACCAACTACTCTTACAAAATAAAGTGAAAAGAAATATTTTCACTATGAAAACATCTAGTTGGTGGCAGAAGAGAACATACACCCATATGAAAAAGTACAACACCTTATGAACAATGCATACAAAATGTATTGAGTTACCTAATAATAAGAAGTATCTCCAAAATGTATAATCCACAGAATTGTTTAAAAATAGAATAAAATAAAATACAATGAAGATTCAACAGAAAAAACTGGATGGGAAAATCAGATGTAACTTTAAAAGCTTCTGATACAAAGGGATAACAATGACCTCTGCCTAATTCAAAAATTTCAAAGGATTACTTTTATGGAGCACAGGTAAGTCCTTTAAGTGAGATTTGTAGAATGTAATACTGGAGATGAATATGCTTTAATTTATAACATGTGAAAACATCTGTAAACATCTACTGGAGCCTGTTCTGTCTACACCAACATTTTCAATGAGTATTCTGCCTACTAGATACTAGCTTAGAGAAAGGACAAAGAAAAGGATTCTTTATTTCAACATCAAATATATGCTATTGTTTACATAGGAAGATAACCACATGTATGTATAAATTCACTGTTACTTTTTAACAATACTATAAAATTCAACAAAAAAAAACAACATTTACTATTTTTTAAAAGTCTCATTCGTATAGTTTTTTGACATCTGGCCTATGCCCATCAAACAATGTGTTAGCCACACATATACCAATCCTATAATCACTGGTCCGGCAATCTAGTATGGTATCTGAAAACACAACTCAGAAATTAAGCTATATGCAGAACAAGTACCGTCAAGTTGTGTCTTGAAGCCGTAGTACTGACCAAAGAGGAACAATGGAACATATATTCCCTGAAGCAACATTACCACAAAAATCACAGCAAATTCAACCAGACTTCTGTTAAAATATTCTCAACTCAATAAGCTTTCTTCAAGTTTCTTTCCTGATGCAAAGAATCCGATATAAAGATCATTTTGAAATAAGTTTAAGAACTAAGACATGACAAATACCTTATTGTTAGTATTGAACCATGACACTACTAGCCAAGACATGTACTGGCCAAGATATGAAAGCATTAAAGAAACTGTAGGAATGGATCTCTAACATGCTGAAAGAGCTAGAAAGTTTAAAAGAAATATAATTGAAAATAATAGATCTATTCTTTTGATTATCATTAAAGAATTATAACAGGCACTCCATTTATGCCCCAACCCAAAAATTATTTTATATCCATCCTAATTCTATAATCTGTATGTGATAGGACAGAGTCTACTATCAGGATAGTAAAATTTCCTGAAGGTATCAGAAAACAAGTCTCCCTAATCTTAATGAGGAAAAATAAGGAAGAGTTTTTCTCTCCTTTCATCTCCAAAGGAGCTCCTAAGGCTCTGTCACCATGTAAAACCAGAGGTTAAATCATTCTTTGAATAATAAGGAGTGAAAGAGGAAGAAGAAAGGAGGGGACTAATATGAGCAGATCTTTACATATCAGACATTTTACATAAATTAATGTTCTCAGTCATCCCAAAATATAAGAATTACAATTTATTTTTTCAGTGAAGGAGATGAGCTTCAGATAGGGTAAGCAGCTTGCCTCATGTCACGTCACACACATTTCTTAAGCAACTGAGTTAGGATTCAAACTCAGATCTGACTTCAAAGTCCCCACTCTTTCCACTGTAGTATGCCGCCTCTCTGACTGAAGTTTTATGCAGCACAGTTTAGTCATAATACCATACTGTATCAAAATAAATCATTTTAACCAGCTGGTCTTAATATCATAGGAACTGAAATTAGAAAGAAAAATCCCATAATAGCCACAAATATTTGGAACCACAAAGGAGTATGTCATACTACAGCCAATAAAGTTCTAGTTAATAGAACATCCAAAGCTAGACCCCTAAATAAAAACTCACAGGAAGGAGAAAAAAATAACTGCTGCCAAAATGCTAATAATCACCCCCTAAAAATCCTTATACAGTGCATGGGACTATTGAATCCTCAAGTCCAGAGCCATTTCCTTTCCAAGCCCTCCTTTTTTCCCATTCCCTCAGTCCTGCAAGAGAACTAGGAAGGCTGGGTAGCTGAGGTGCCTGCAATGACCTTTTATGGATCTGCCTGAGCTTGTTCACAGAGCCCAAGGCAAAGCAACTTGGGTTTGGCAAAGAAACTCAGTTTTAGTTGTTTTTATTTTTAAAAGAAAACATCATCACAAAAACAATGATGCTCTGGTTACAAAAACAAGAAATACTTCTAATGAGGCTCAGTCTCTTTTTCAAAGACTTTTATTGAACAGAAATCAGAACTTTAAACCCAGGAAGGTATATTATATTGGTTTTACAAAAACAACAAAGAATCATGAAATTACAGAGCTTGAGGGGATCTTGATCAGTTACGTAGTACAATCTCTTCATTTCAAACAAACTGACATTAAAGTATTTAAATTAAATGGGAATTCATTCAATATTAAAACATCTCAGAAAAATGTCACAGGTAAGAAATTATTTTTCATAACTAACCTGAATCACTCAGTGTACCTTACAAATCTGTAAGTTGTATTCAATCTTCAGAGTAGAAGTTGGTGGAGATGGTGGTTTGTGTGAAAGAAAGGAAAACGAATATTATCAAACGCCAAGGCACTATCCTGGATGCTTTTTTAGATATGATATCACTTAATCATGATAACCTGTGAAACAAGTACTACTAACCCATTTTACTAAGCAGAAATTGAGGTTCAAGAGAGTAAATAAATTGCCCAAAGCTGTAAGGTAGTTAAGATTTGGGACATGAACTCAGGTCTGTTAAACTTCCCACATATCAGTTCATAGTTTATCATTTTTTATACCAGTTATCACCAAACTTGTCAAAATGAGGTACCGAAGTGTTGCATTACTTTCATTCTAAAGTATCAGATGGGATTAGGGATCACAGTTTGCATATCTGGGGACAAAGACATGTACTGGCCAACAGCTTTTCTTTGAAACACTGGGACTACTATACGTTCAATGGAAACTTCTAAAAATTAAGATGGATGACACCAGCTCCAAACTCTCACCAAAATTTGGCAGCAGGAGATCCAAGCTGGCTGACAATGAGACAAAGAATACCAGGGAAATATCCAAAAGCTGTCACCACCTGTTAGGGCAAGTGACTGACAATAGCTCTTGCAAGTGACAAGGAGTGGGACTTGTGAACGTAACTTTCTTGTGTATCCATGAAAACTGCCTAACAGCTATGTTTGGTGTACATTTAAAAGATCTCCAATCTCTGTAATGCAAGACTATTTAGACAGGCAGACAATGTGGATGATTTAGAGGAAGGGCAGCAAGGAAAGAACAGGATGAAATAAAGATGCCTGAAACACTGTTCTGAGAGATGGGGTAGGAAGTAGAGGAGGGCTGTGGTTAAGCACAATGCATGGCACAGTAACAAAGGAAGCAACTTAAATCAAAGGGGAAAAAAATTGTCAAGGAACAAACGAGCCAGAAACAAAAAAACAAAAAATATTCAGTGAGTAGATCAGGGTAGAAACAAACGAAGGCTTTTAAAGGAAAGGCTATGGCTGGTACAATGGCTTATGCCTGTAATCTCAACCCTTTGGGAGGCCAAGGAGGGTAGATCACTTGAGGTCAGGAGTTTGAGACCAGCCTAGCCAAAATGGTGAAATCCTGTCTGTACTAAAAAATACAAAAATTAGCCAGGTGTGGTGGCGTGCACCTGTAGTCCCAGCTACTTGGAAGGCTGAGGTGAGAGAACTTCTTGAATCCAGGAGGTGGAGGGTGCAGTGAGCCGACATCACACCACTGTACTCCAGCCTGAGCAACAAAGTGAGACCTTGTCTCAATAAAGAAAGGGGGAAAAAAAAGGAAAGGCTCTTGGAAGTCACTGCCCTTTTCTGCTCAGTAATTGCTACTTCAGTTACTTCTACTCCTCTCCATTTAGAATGCACTCCATTCCATTTCATATTTCATCCCTAGAGTTGTGTTGATAAATTTTCATCACAGACAGTTTGAGAACGATCTATATATTACTCAGTCACAATATAGTCATGTAGGTGCATAAAGCACCTAAAGCCCTGAGATTATCACATTTACTCAGAACCTATCAGGGGCAGGTAAGCTGCACTGAAAAGGGTGGTAGAAAACATAGCATCTGGGTGGGCATGGTGCTCATGCCTGTAATCCAGCACTTTGGGAGGCCGAGGTGGGTGGATCACTTGAGATCAGGAATTCGAGATCAGCCTGGCCAACAAGGTGAAACCCCATCTCTACCAAAAATACAAAAATTAGCCAGGCATGGTAGCACACCACTTGTAATCCCAGCTACAAGGGAGGCTGAAGCAGGAGAACTGTTGGAACCCAGAAGGCGGAGGTTGCAGTGACAGTGAGCCAAGATCGTGCCACTGTACTCCTAGGTGAGAGAGTGAGTGTCTCAAAAAATTTAAAAAAAAAAAAAGAATAGCACCTATGCACCTATGCTGCTTTGCATATTTTGAGGAAGGAACTTAAAGTATTGGGGTTTTGGCATCCCCCTTCAGACCTACCAGACTAGTATCAACCACTCAAAACCAAAAGCAGACTGGCTACTCAAGTAAGAAACAAGCAGGAAAGAGCCTGGCACATGCCATTCCTTCTGCTGTTCCAAGTCAGTCTAGAATCTGCACCTTGGTTTCAGATAGTCTACCAAGTGCTTAGGACTGTTATAGAAGAAGATTCTCCCTAGGATAAAATGTGTAGAAGAAAATGCCATTACTCTCTTAGACACTAGGAGCAATGGTAGAACTCACAGATATAGTCTAAAAGTAGAAGATGCAGCTCCAGGCATTGCCCCCATGCATGGAGGCCCTCAAGTCTTTTCCTATGCCTCTCATTCTTAAAAGGTAGAATGAAGCTGAGAAACTAAGAAAAAGAGCTGCTATTAGGGACTCCCTGGAGCTCTCAGAGGGTACTATGTGCAAATTACCTAGGAAGCCTCTAGAGGCTAATTCTAAGGATCCTGGAAATATCTTAGGGTGTTGCAAGATAAGCCCAATGTGCTGAGGAACTGAGCTCAAAACAGAGCATACATATTTTCTAACGCCCTTGGAATTAGCATTCACCTTAGAGGAGGTGAGGCTTCTCTGCAGCCCATTTAGCCATACCTACTTCTCCATCCCTAAACCAGAACAGGATAGACCCACAAAGGCTACAAAAGCTGTTTGAGGGCTGACTTCCAAACATGAGGACCTTTCATTCATGACCAAATGCTACTTAAGAGTTACAGACTACTGCTAACCAATCGATGGCTTCTGATCCCATACTCCCTGCTAAAGTGAACACAGAGAAATGAAATGTCAGGCTCTTTAAACATGCCAACTGGAAATCAAAGTGAAATGCTCAAGGAGAACTGACAGGTCAGTGTTTCTCTCTAGTATAAATTCCCTGATGCTCACTCTTAAAAGAATCGTCCCAGTCCTTTCCTGTTTGACATTTCCTTCCTAGCTCAAGCTAAAGTGGGTTCTGTGCATAATCACTGATGAACTAAATGCCCACAAGACCACCTCAAATGACACACACAGTGCCCTGACAAAAAACGAAATCAGTAACCTGCTGCTCTATGTCACATGGAAATCCTGACTGCTGTCAGCAGACAGGAGGAAGAGGCTTGGGGGTTGCAGTAGAGACAATTAGGACAGAGAAGAAAGTAATGAAACCTCCCCAAGTTCATCAGTTACACACACATGCACGTGCACGCACACACACACATACAGACATGTACATACTTATGAAATGAAAAGGCCATGTAGCCAGAGGTCATATTTTTCCAGCCTGCTAAATTGAAATGATTCAAAACCTCTGTAATTACATAGAAACAGATGAAATTGTTATCTTAACTAAATTGTAAAAGCACTTTAAATGTCGTAAGTTTTGATGCGATTTAATATTTTAAACGGACATTGCTCAGTATAGTCACTGATTTTTTACCAAACAGATGGGAACATAATCCATGTCCATTACCAAGAATGAACAAATGCCCATCCATCTGCCAGAACAGTACTGAAGAACACTGCAAAGAAAGCAAAGAGCAAACCCTGTCAGACTGAAGTGACAGAAAAGAGCCCTGGAAAGGAGCCAAGAGGCTTGAGTTCCCATCTTAGTTTCTATACCTTACTGTGACTTTGGGCCAGACACAACCTCTCAGGACTTCAGTCTCCTCTTACACAAAATAGAAATAATCCCTGCCATATATGTGTCACTAGTTACTGTGAAAATAAAATGAGATTGAGTAAATTAAAATGTATTAGAAATATTACATACAAATGTAAGCAAGTATTATAATTTTGTGATCACGTATTTGGGACAAAATATAAAACTCATCATTTCTAAAACACATTTGAATTAACTTTATACTAACAAGTTGGCAAAAAAGCAAATGAATGACATGATCCCAGTACATTACATGTAACCCCCAGAGTGTCCAACACTTCTAAAAGAAATTAACTCAACATTATGTTACAGTGAAGATGAGATAACGTTATCCTCATGTACAAAACTGGCACAACTGTCCAGTGTGTATCTAGAAGGTTGAAAGAGTAAATGTACCTCTTTTCATATCTAACTTATTTAGTAAAGAATGACATAAGCACTGGAGAGAAACAGGTCCATTATCTCTCACCTTTCTTTGTCCCTTCCTATATGTATTTGATATCAAATAGCAACTAAGGAAGGCTGTAAGAGCAGTACTGAAGTGGGAAATTTAAATGTTAACCACATTCCAGATAAAGCAAATTTTTCTCATAGCTATATTGACTTATTTTCCTGTGCATCTAGCAGATTTACTAGCAATTTTAGGAAAAGAATGTATTATATATAAAAATTAATGTAAGAAATTTTGGATCTTTATTTTTATTATTTAGATTTTTTTTCAAAGAGTAATGATCATGGTTTGGTGCATTTTGTTCAAACCCTAATAATCTGGTTTGGGGTCAATCACAGGAATGAAAAGCTTTAGCTTTGATGCAATATTTTTTGAGGTCTAGATTAGTTTACACTAGAAGACATTCCATACTTTGAGCTGTATGGAACTCCCATGGATGGAACTGTATTTCTGTAATTAGTTTCTCTTGTAACCATAGGCTGTAACAAACTGCTAAAGGGATCCACCGCATGCACGCGCTCGCACGCACACACACTCTCTCTCTCATACACTCACACACACACAAGCTTGAGGCGGGTGGATCACAAGGTCAGGAGATAAAGACTACCCTGGCCAACATGGTGAAACCCCGTCTCTATTGAAATATAAAAAAATTCGCCGGGTGTGGCAGTGCGTGCCTGTAGTGTCAGCTACTCAGGAGGCTGAGTGAGGCTAGAGAAGCGCTTGAACCCGGGAGGCGGAAGTTGCAGTGAACCGAGATCGCGCCACTGCACTCTAGCCTGGGCGACAGTGGGAGACTCAATCTAAAAAAAAAAATAAAAAATCCAGCAGGGCGGGGTGGCTCACGCTTGTAATCCCAGCACTTTGGGAGGCCGAAGCGAGCGGATCACGAGGTCAGGAGATGGAGACCATCCTGGCTAACATGGTGAAAGCCCGTCTCTACTAAAAATACAAAACATTACCCGGGCATGGTGGCGGACGCCTGTAACACCCGCTACTCAAAAGGCTGAGGCAGGAGAATCGCTTGAACCAGGGAGGCGGAGGTTGCAGTAAGCCAAGATGGCACCACTGCACTCCAGCCTCGGCGACAGAGAGAAACTCTGTCGCAAAAAAGAAAAAAAAAATCCCTGAATTAGTGGAAAGCCATCACGACAATGCAATCAGAAACAAAGAGGGCAGGAGTTAAAACATAAAAGTAGAAAAACAGAAAATGACTGAAGAGATATTTAGGAGACTCCCCCTCTTGCCGACTTTAGATCTTAAAGTGCCAATCTATACACACATAGAAAACCCAATTAATCTTTTACAGTAAATAAAGTGTGAGAATCACTGTTATAATCCTTAAGAAACACTTCTCCGGAGCTATCAGGAAAGGACTGGCAACAGCGCACACAGAGAGCATCTCCTGACAACATGCATTCTACAAACAAAAGAGCTCACTCTCATAACAAACAGATCTCAGTTTTGTATGTGTAAAGAAATGGTATTTTAGTCCACTCAAAAATAAAAATACTACCAAAACAAAAAGAAGATCATATCTTAATACAGTCTTCTATTGTTTCAGCCGTGGGCTCACTTGATCTCAAGAATCCCATATATGCTTTGAGAGGTGAAAAGCCTTTGTGAATAATTGAAGACAAAATAATGAAACCCTAGAATGTCAGAGACATATTATAGTTTTGTAGAATTCATCACGGAGCTTTTAAATTCCCAAATACTACATGCTGAATAATTTATTCCTGTGTCAATATGGGGCCAGCAGATGTTTCATTCAGAGCCAATGTTAACCCTCCTCAAGCTGAAAAGCAGGAAAATGGCCTCTGCCTGAGATAGAAGAATGCACCTAGTCTAAGTGAGATTACCTTGGTGTTTACGAGAAAATTAAAGAAGCTTTGAAAGTAAAGAAAAAACATACTACTTAGTCAGCAATCTTATATCAAAGTCTGCTTTAAAGATAAGGAGGAGAATTTCATGAAGAGACACAAATGGTTGATACATAGAGAGCTGATAACACTGCTCTCTCCTTTCAGAAGAGTCCCTGGGGATTTTTCACTGATTTTGTCTAAGAATATCTTTTAGTGGCTTATTGATATTTACCTCCCTCTTTGGATCACTCATTCATGGTACAATTTTGAATACTCTGCTGTGTGTTCTAGATATTCTCCCCTCTACAACCCACCCTATAATTCAGTTCACTTTAATTAACAGGCTATATAGAATTCATTTAAGAAGAAAAGTAAAGCAGAAGAAAATTACGAAATTAAGCAATAATAAAATTTAAAGTTTCAACAATGGTCTATAAATTTTCAGAACTGGAGACCAATGCCTTAGATCTCATTCACTTATCCCTCATTTAATAGCTAGTTATTGAGTACCAACTATGTACAAAGTAATATCCTAGGGCTGAAAAAAATGATGTGATTAATCAAATATTCTAAAAATTTATTAGACAGAGATATATACATATATATGTCCCAGTAAGTACAGAGGCTTGCAGTCAATACAGCAATAATAGTATACTGGGCTATTGTGGAAAGGTACAGCTCCAGATCTAAAAACAAAGAATGGGTAGAATATATTAAAATAATCTTAGGCTACATGTTGGAGCTCATATCCAAGAAAGGGAAATCCCCAAGTGCCAGAAACAATGAGGAAATAAAAGTCAGAGAGTTAAACAGGAGCTGGAGCCAATAAAGCTCCCAGGAAGCGGGAGGACTAGAGTCAGTCATAAGCCTCAACCACTTGGGGGTAGCCCACTGATACCCACTCAACAAAAGGCTGCAGCCTTCATGCAAACTGCTTGGTAGAAATGAGCAACCTGATTAAAACCAAGAGTTACCAAGATCTGCCCATGAAATAGGAACTGGAAAAACTCTACCTACCAACCAGGGTAGTGATGTAGATGGGCCAATTTGCACCACAAGAGTTAGATATAATTTAACAGATTAAAAAACAGTTTAAAGCAACTATATTTAAAACGATGAAGGAGATAAAGAAGGAAAGCGAGATAATAAGGAGAAAAAAGAACAGCATGAAAAATAACCAGGCAGATTTGAAAAAGAATCAAATGGAAACTCTAGAAATAAAAAAGAGGGGACTTCATTGGAATGGAGAACCTCAATAGTCAGTCTGAACAATACACAGCTGATAACCAGTGGCTGGGAAGATTAACCTAAGAAAATCATAATGGAAATCCCAAAACACAGGACAGACAAGGAGATAAATATATTAAAAATGTGTTGAGACAAGAAAGTTAGAATAAAATGGTTTAGAAAGCATCAAACGAGTTCCAGGAGAAGTCAATAGAGAGAGAAACGTATTGCCTTATATGCTGGCAGCCCATGAGGCCTTAAGGATTGTATTTTTTGGACTACTCACAAATTTTTTCAAGTCGTTATTTTAAAAATTTAAATGAATGTATGTATTAAAAGCAGACAGAACAAAAAGCCATCCTAAAACTCATATGGAATCTCAAGGGACCCTAAATAGCCAAACCAATCTTGAAAAAGAAGCACAAAGTTGGAATACCCATACTTTGTGCTTTCAAAACTTACTATAGAGCAATGCTATCAAAACAGTTGTTATGATGGCATAAAGACAGACATTGACCAATGGACTAGAACAGAGAGCCCAGAAATAAAGCCACACATACAGTGAATTGATTGGTAAATTTTCAACAAGGATGCAAAAGACCATTCAATGAAGAAAGGACAGTCTTTTCAACAAATGGTGCTAAAAAAAACTGGCTATCCATATGCTAAAGAACGAAGTTGGACGCTTACCTTATACTATATATAAAAACTCCTTTTTGTGCATCAAAGGACACTATATAGAGTAAAAAGACAACACACAAAATGGGACAAAATATTTGCAAATCATACACCTGATAAGAGATCAATATCCAGAATATATGAGGAACTCCTATAATTCAACAACAAAAGAAATAAGCAACCCAATTTTTTAAATAGCCAAAGGACTTGAATAGACATTTCTCCAAGGAAGATACACAAATGACCAACAAGCAAATGAAAAGATGCTCAACGCCATTAGTTATTAGAAAAATGCAAGTCAAACCATAATAAAATATAGTCACTTCACACCCATTAGGATGGTTATTATTTTTGAAATTGGGGGGAAAAAAGAGCTGGTAATAATGTAGAGAAACTGAAACTGTGATTCACTGCAGGTAGGAATGTAAAATGGTGCAGCTGTTAGGGAAAATAGTTTGGTGTTCCTCAAAAAGTTAAACATAGAAATACAATATAATCCAGCAATTCCACTTCTAGGTATATACCCCCAAAATTGAAACAGGGACTCGGATAGTTGTGCAACAGTGTTCACAGTAGCATTATTCACAATAGCCAGCAGGTAGAAACAACCTAAGTATCCATCATCAGATAAATGGATAAATACAATGTGTTACGCACATACAATGAAATATTATTCAGCTAAAAGAAATGAAATTCTGATACCTGCTACATCATGGCTGAATCTTGAAAATATTATGCTAAGTAAAATGAACCAGACACAAAAGGACAAATATTTTATGGTTTCACTTATATGGGGTACCTGGAATAGGCAAATTTATATCAACAGAAAGTAAAAAAGAGGTTATCAGGGCTGAGAGAGGAGGAATGGGGAGTCAGTATTTAACAACTACAGAGTTTCTGACTGGGGTGATGTAACGCTTCCAGAACTGCAGAGTGGAGGGTATTTATAGTTATAAATGTTATAGTTATAAATTATACACATAAATGATTAAAATGGTAAATTTTACATTATGTATATTTTACCACAATAAATAAAACAAACAAACAAGAAAGCAAGCAGACAACACTGGCATGTGACTCAGTGTTGTCTCTTCCTAATGTTATTGATATATAGTAACTTATCTTAACCATCTTCAAAAATAAAGAATACTCTATTACCACAAATATGTAAGTATTTAAAAACACAGGATCTCTAAATAATCTCAAAATAATATGCAGTTGAAGAAAATAATTACTGCTAATATTTATTGAACATTTAACTGTGCTAGCTACCATTCTCACAAAAACTTCATAAAAACACTATGGTATGTATTACCCTGATTTTTTTTTTTTTTTTTTTTTTTTTTTTTTTTGAGATGGAGTTTCGCTCTTGTCACCAGACTGGAGTGCAATGGCGCGACCTTGGCTCACCGCAACATCCGCCTCCTGGGTTCAGGCAATTCTCCTGCCTCAGCCTCCCGAGTAGCTGGGATTACAGGCACACACCACCATGCCCAGCTAATTTTTTGTATTTTCAGTAGAGACGGGGTTTCACCATATTGACCAGGATGGTCTTGATCTCTTGACCTCGTGATCCACCCGCCTCGGCCTCCCAAAGTGCTGGGATTACAGGCATGAGCCACCGCGCCCGGCTACTTTCAAGTTCTAATAAACATTCTATGAAAGTGGGAGCCAATTAATTCCAATTCCTCAAGGAGTCAAAGAATAGTAGTCATGGCCAAAAGCTGGCCCAGATCTCAGAAGGAGCCAATATGACAGCTGCCCCCAGCATGTTGCATGGCTGAGTATTCAAAAGCCCAACAGATCTCACACCCAAATAGCACTCAAGGGCAGATCACCCTGCTTTAATATAGAGTCAAAAACAACGAATTGTGTGTCCTTCTGCTCCAGCACCAGCCCACTACAGGGGGGAAAAGACAGCCAAATATGGCTGGCCTTGAGCCACATTAAAGGGGTTCACATTGCCCTCCCCTATTTGAGTATGAAGAATAGAATCTAAGGTACCTTCTGTTGCTTTAGAAAATGAAAACTTTTGAACCTCATTTCAAGAGTGAATAACAAAAATAATATAAATTTTCAGTAAATATTCTGGAAGTGACTACATTTAACTTTTCCTTCTCAACTAACTTCATCATATTAATATTCAAATATGCTCAGTTCTTTCGAAAAAAAGGAAAGGCAAACAACGAACCCCTCCCTCTATCTTCCACTCCAGCTATTACACTCTTCCCTTCTCTTCAAGGCCAATCTTTTTAACAAGCTTTTGTGTCAATTGCTATCTACACTTTCCACTTCCTCGCTTTTCACTCACTCCTCCATCCAATGGATTCTTCTCTATCCCTAGCAAAAGCTCTAGTCAAGGTCATTATTGCATAGTCCAGGGGCCCTGAAAAATCCCTAGGGCTCTTAAGAGCAGAACCAGTTACATATTTCATAGGGCAGCCATATAATTTGGCTAGTGCAAAATAAAAATGAGGGGCTTCTTGTTTAAAAACAGAAAAAAGCTTTTCCTTTTTTTTCCCCATGGTCACTCTCTCACAAGTTATGTGTTTGTTTGTTTGTTTGTTTTTTAAATTTGCTACTTAACTGTGCTCCCTCAAGCATGAGGACACTTGAAGGGCACTGAAGACTTTCACAGGCACCCAGGATACCGCCCATGATTTTGTGTGCAAGGTATACACCCAAACCTACTTATTTTGGGTCCAAACCCAAACCCTGTCAGGGGTGGAGGGTGGCAGTAGTCACTGAGATAAGCACAGGGGAGTGGGCAGCTGAGAACCTGTTGCAAGTGAGTAAGGAGTGACAGACAAAAGGCATGTTCATAGTGGGTTCATGTCCCAGCACATGCTCCATTATCTTATCTGACTTCACTTAAAAAATATAAATTCAAAAAAATAATAATTCGGAATGTCAAGACAGCAACCATATTAATTTCCCAGCACAGAACCTCCCTCTGAGCATGAGACCCCACACAACTACAGTGGTGGCATGCCCAGGAATCTGGCCCTGGTCTGCATAAAACATCATAGTCTACAGAATAACTCCAGTTTCATTTTAGTCTCAAAATAAATCTATAAATACACATAAACAGGTATCCTCATTTTACAGATTAAAAAACTGACTCAGAAAAATGAAATGCTTTGCCAAAGGCATCAAAGAGCAGGTGCTAAACCCATGCCTTCTGGCTCCAACTCCAGGATTCTCCACTACGCTGTACCTCCCCAAGTAAAAGGTAAATGAGAGAGGACCAGTAGAGTGACCATTTCTCTACATCATCCACTGGTTTAATCATTAGGTGAAAATTACTTTTATCAAATTTCTTATTTTTGTTTGTTTCTTTGAGACAGAGCCTTGCTCTGTCATCCAAGATGGAATACAGTGGTATAATCATAGCTCACTGCAGCTGTAACCTCCCAGGATCAAACAATCTTTCTACCTCAGCCACCCTAAGTAGCCAGGACTATAGGCATGCTCCATCATTCCTGGCTAATTTTTTAACTTTTTGTAGAGATAAGGTCTCACTATGTTGCCCAAGCTGGTCTTGAACTCCTGAGCTGAAGCGATCCTCCCATCTTGGCCTCCCAAAGTGCTAGGATTACAGGCATGAGCTACCAAGCCCAGCCACTTTTTATCAAATTTCTGTCAATTCCATTCAGACCATGCTAAGTCAATTGAGTTCTTTACATTCTAAAATTCAAAAGCTTTATATAAACATACAGTCTAAGAGAACAGAAAGAAAAAGTAACAGGTGAAAAGTGAGTTTTTTTCCCCAATGTTCCCCAACCAATATATACCTTGACCCACCAGTATGGACCCCTAATCACCAGGGGTGAGTCACAAAGGACTCCAGACCAGCAGGCGACACCACACTTCACTGGGATACAACATAAGAGCTGATTCGTGGATTTAGTTGGGGAAAGTTCATCAAAATGCCAGGTAGATAGTAAAAACAGATAAGGTGGCAAAGTACTTAGCTAGGAGATACCAAAATCAAAGAGGGAGTTATTTTCTTCAATCTCTTTTTTACCCTCATTCCACATAGTTTATATAATCCAGTCTTTCCAGATAGTGAAATTGTTGCTCAACTTCTTCATGTTAACAAAGTACCTAATTTTGGGAATTAAACTCTCAATTTATTCCAGTTTCGTAACTTGGTAATTAAACAATCTCCCTGAACGCAAGAATAGAGCATTTTTTTGTTGAACAAATATGCATTTGTCACAACCATCTACAGCATCGACCCTTCACACTGGCTGATCACCCAGAAAATATCCAAGGAAAAGGAAGTGCAACTGAATGTTAGATCCAAATAGCACAATCTCTCAGCTCACTAGAGCAGAATCTCTCTCTAATGCACTGGTCACAGGCTCTATTACTAGTTCTTTTTATCCATCTCGAGGTAGAAAAGCCGTAATTTAAACTGACAGCATTACTTGTCATGAAGTCTGTGGGTTTACAATTTCTAAATGTCAGTTTGAACTTCTGACTGGTTCCTTAGAGCACTACTGTTTGTTTCTAAATGAGGCAACATGTCAGCTCTGCATACATAAAAGCAGTTAATCAGCAATTTGCAGCGCAACACAAGAGGAATCAGCTGGTATGCTAATAGTCCCGCAAAGCACCTCCAATTAGGAAACAAAGCCTTGTCCTAAGCCAATAATACCCTCATATATCACAGAATTCATTCTTCTACCTAGTAGATGAAACATTTCATGCCAAGGAACTTATTATTTTGAAGCAGTTGTCTGCATTCAGCCTGAGCTACCCATGTGTCCATTGGCCTATAATGGAGGAGCTACAGGCAGTGGGTGAATGAGGACCATTATGATTCCTGATCCTCCTCACTAGTGGCTTTCATTCAGTTTTCAGTGGGTTCTTATTCTTTGCTCTGTCCTTCTTTACTATCCCACTCCTCCCTTTTCTATATTGCCTTCACATCTCCTGTCTTCAGCTAAGTAAAATAGGGATGGGCTCTTACCTGTGAAGTACTTTGGTTCCCTTACTCTAAAAAATTACTGTAATATATACCAAAATTCTTAAGATACCACTATAAATAACTCTAAAAATGAGATTATGTCATTAATAAGAACACTCCACTATAAGGGTAAAAACAGTTTGGCATAATTTTTAACTATCAATAGGCTTAAGTTTATGAACTGAATTCTAGAATATGGATTGGAATAACTAAAATTAAATAGCAAATGAAGAAAAGAAGTACAAAAAACTTTTTAATGAAACCTCTTTCATTACCCCTAGTGGCTATCTATCTTGGGTTTCATATAAGAATCCTATCAGAAGAAAAAATGGTTTGTTTTACTGTAGTCTTGTACTTCTCCCATTTACACAACCTTTGTCTGTGATAGCCTCTCAAATCAAATTTTAAATTGATCAAGCAAATTAGTTTAGTGATTGGGTCAAGGAAAAGAGCTACCCAACTTAATCTAATAATCCACTTAGCCCAAATCCAATAATCCATTTTCTTCATATGAGACATATTTTATTGAAGTTCGAAAATAAATGCTTCTGTATATTGCTTCAGAGTTGATCTTAGTCCCTAAGACATTTGGGGGAAAAGAAAAATCCTTTCTGGATTCAGTGGCATTCACCAGTCAAGTAACAAGTGGTAAGTATATGGACAGATATCAAGAAACAGAACCTGGCTCATGGTAAGTCCAAGCACCATCTGCCAAGTGCCAGACAGGTGCCTGATGGCAACCAGAGAAACTGTGTTTATAGATCACAATAGGCTATCCTACTGGCATTGATCAACACAGGGAGATTCTGAGACATAGGAAAGACTTCTTATCAACTTCAGGTTTAGATATCTCTTCACAATACTATTTGGCCTGGGGGTGTAAGAGTGGCAGGTTCAGGCCACAGAGTTCAGACAGCCCCATTCCAAGCAATATACATGACATTATAGAAATACCCTACACCTTGAGATAATCTCTATACCTTCCCTATTCTGCCTCACCTCTGCCACACCTCCAATTAAAAGAATAGAAAATCAAGGCCCGGAAGTCACTTATTCAAGATGACATGGAGCTTCCAGAGTCAGGTCTCATTCTAAACAATCTGAGTACTAAGCCAAAACATTTCCCTCTGTTCTTTCCCTCTCTCCTCTCTTCTGTTTCTCTTTCTTTCTCCCTCCTTTTGTCTTTATCAGCATCTTGAAGCAGTCAACATCTTCCTTCAAAAAAAATCTCAACCAGAATTCCAATATTAAAAAACAAATAGGCTGGGTGCCATGGCTCACGCCTGTAATCCCAGCACTTTGTGAGGCCGAGGCCGGCGGATCACAAGGTCAGAAGTTCAAGACCAGCCTGACCAACATGGTGAAATGCTGTCTCTAGTAAAAATACAAAAATTAGCCAGTGTGGTGGAGCCTGTAATCCCAGCTACTCAGGAGGCTCAGGCAGGAGAATAGCTTGAACCTGGGAGGCGGAGGTTACAGTGAGCCAAGATCGCACTATTGTACTCCAGCCTGGGCAACAAGAGCGAAACTCCATATCAAAAAGAAAAAAAAAAAAAAAAACAGATATAAAAGGACCTGCTTAGGTGCAAATAGAGAAGAGAGGCAGGGAACAGTGCTAAAATCCTGCTCACTTAACTGAGCCTGCAGCTTCCTCTGGGATCCAGGGAAGAACACTGTGAACAAGGCACCTGAAATCAGGAGACCTACTTCCTTGATAGCTTGCAATAAAGCTATCCTAAAACATTAATTAGAATATTATTTTATACAAACATTATTTTATAAAACTTTAATAAAAGATATGGTGGAATGGCATTGCTTTTTTTAAAGAAATTATTTTCTTCAGTTGATTTAAAGCAAAGTACATTCTCAAAGCTGAATACAAGGGTATCCTTTTCACTAAGACAACAATAGTAAATCTGAAACACAGAAACATTAATTTTCTTTTACCAACAGTACACATGAACAACTCTGGAGTGATAGATCTATTTAGCTGATATTCAAAATTAGAAAACGAGGCCATGAAATGACTGCTTGTACAGGCATACTTTGTTTTATTGCACTTCGCTTTATTGTGCTTTGCAGATACTACATTTTTTACAAATTGAGCTTTGTGACAACCCTGCATTGAACAAGTCTATTGGCACCATTTTTCCAACAGTGCTCACCTAGTGTCTCTGTGTCACATTTTGGTAATTCTCAAAATTTCAAACTTTTTCATATTACTACATCTGCTATGGTGAGCTACAATCAGTGATCTTTCATGTTATTATTGTAATTATTTTGGGACACCACAATACCTACAGAAGATGGTAAACTTAATCAACACGTTTTCTGTTTGACTACTCCTCCAACTGGCAATTCCCGTCTCTCTCTCCTTCTTCTCAGGCCTCCTTACTGCCTGGGACACACAATATTGAAATTAAGGCAAGTAATAACCGTATAATAGTCACTACGTGTTCAAGTGAAAGAAAGAGTTGCACATCTCTCACTTTAAATCAAAAGCTAGAAGTAATTATGCTTAGTGAAAGCATGTTAAAAGCCAAGACAGGCCAAAAGCCAAGACAGGCTAAAAGCTAGGCCTCTTGCACTAAACAGCCAAGTTATGAATGCAAAAGAAAAGTTCTTGAAGGAAATTAAAAGTGCTACTCTGGTGAACACAGGAATGATAAGAAAGCAAAACAGGCTTATTGCTGATACGGAGTTTTAGTGATCTGAATAGAGATCAAACCAGCCACAACACTCCCTTAAGCCAAGGTCTTATTTAGAGCAAAGACCTAACTCTCTTTAGTTCTATGAAGTCTGAGAGAGGTGAAGAAGCTGCAGAAGAAAAGTTAAAAGCAAGCAGAGGTTGGTTTATCAGGTTTAGGCAAAAAACCTATCTCTAAAACAAAAGTGAAAGATGAAGCCTTAAGTGCTGATGTAGCAGCTGCAGCAAATTATTCAGATCTAGGTAAGATCATCGATGAAGGTGGCTACACTAAGCAATAGATTTTCAATGTAAGTGCAAGAGCCTTCTATTGGAAAAGAAGTCATCTAGGACTTTCATAGCTATAGAGGAGAAGTCAATGCCTGGGTTCAAGGCTTCAAAGAATGGGCTCTCTTGTTATAGGCTAATGCTACTGGTGACTTTAAGTTGAAGCCAATGTTCATTTACTATTCTGAAAATCCTAGGGCCTTTAAGAATTATGCTGAATCGACTAATCTATGCCCTATAAATGAAACAACAATACCTAAATGATGGCACATCTGTTTACAGCATAGTTTACTTAATATTTTAAGCACACTATTGAAACCTACTGCTCAAAAGAAGACTGATTTCTTTCAAAATACTACTGCTCACCAACGATGCATCTGGCTACATAACAGCTCTGATGGAGATATAAGAGGAGACTGATTAATGTTGTTTTAAGGTCTGCTAACACAATATACATTCTGAAGTGCAGAAATCATAGAGTGATTTTGGTGATTCAATATGGTGCGGCTATGTCCCCATCAAAATCTCATCTTGAATTTCCACATGTTGTAGGAGGGACCCAGTAACTGAATCATGGGGGCAAGTTCTGTGCTCTTCTCGCAATAATGAATAAGTCTCATGAGATCTGATGGTTTTATAAAGAGGAGTTCCCTGTACCAGTTCTTTCTCGTTGCCTGCTGCCATCCATGTAGGATGTAACTAGCTCCTCCTTGCTTTCCACCAAGATTGTGAAGCCTCCCCAGCCATGTGGAACTGTAAGTCCATTAAACCCCTTTCTTTTGTAAACTGCCCAGTCTCAGGTATATCTTTATCAGCAGCAAGAAAACAAACTACTACAGTAAATTGGTAACAGTAGAGAGGGGTGCTGCCAAAAAGATAACCAAAAATGTGGCAGCAACTTTGGAACTTGGTAACAGGCAGAGGTTGGAACAGTCTGGAGGGCTCAGGAAAATGTGGGAAAGTTTGGAACTCCCCAGAGACTTGTTGAATGACTTTGACCAAAATGCTGATAATGATATGGACAATGAAATGCAGGCTAAGGTGGTATCAGATGGAGATGAGAAACTTGATAGGAACTAGAGCGAAGGTGACTGTTGTTATGTTTTGGCAAAAATACTAGAAGCATTTTGCCCCTGCCCTGGAGATTTGTGGAACTCTGAACTTAACCGAGATGATTTAGGGTATCTGGTGGAGGAATTTCTAAACAGCAAAGCATTCAAGAGATGACCTGGGTGCTGATAAAGGCATTCAGCTTTATAAGGGAAGCAGAACATAAAAGTTTGAAAATTTTCCAGCCTGACAATATGATAAAAAATAAAAAACAAAACATTTTCTGAGGAGAAATTCAAGCTGGCTGCAGAAATTTGCGTAAGTAACAAGGAGCCAAATGTTAATCCCCAACACAATGGGGAAAATGTTAGCCCTGGAGAGGGTATATCAGAGGTTTTCACAGTAGCCCCTCCCATTACAGGCCTTGAGGTTTAGGAGGAAGAAATGGTTTCATGGTCTGGGCCCAGGGTCCTTCTGTTGTGTGTAGTCTAGGGTCTGGGTGCCCTGTATCCCAGTCACTCCAGCTGTGACTGAAAGGGGCCAGGGTACAGCTCAAGCTATTGCTTCAGAGGGTGGAAGCCCCACGCCTTGGCAGCTTCCACATGATGTTGGGCCTGTAGGTGCACAGAAGTCAAGAACTGAGGTTTGGGAACCTCTGCCTAGATTTTAGTGGCTATAAGAAAACACCTGGATGCCCTGGCAGAAGTTTGCTGCAGGGGCAGGGCCCTCATGGAGAACCTCTGCTAGGGCAGTAGGGAAGGAAGGGAAATGTGGGGTCAAAGCCCCCATATAGAGTCCCTACTAGGGCACCACCTAGTTGAGCTATGAAAACAGGGCCACAGTCCTCAAGACTCTAAAATGGTAGATCCACTGACAGTCTGCACCATGCATCTGGAAAAGCTGCAGGCACTCAACACCAGCCTGTGAAAGCAGCCAGGAGGAAGGCTATATCCTGCAAAGCCACAGGTGCAAAGCTGCCCAAGACTATGGGAACTCTTACATCAGTGTGACCTGGATGTGACATAGAGTCAATGGAGATCATTTTGGAGCTTTAATATTTGACTATCCTGCTGGATTTTGGACTTGTATGACCTATAGCACCTCCATTTTGGCCAATTTCTTCCATTTGGAACAGCTGAATTTACCCAATTCCTGTACCCCCATTGTAGCTAGGAAGTAACCAACTTGCTTTTGAATTTACAGGCTCATCAGTGGAAGGGACTTGCCTTGTCTTGGATGAGACTTTGGACTGTAGACTTTTGAGTTAATGTTAAAATGAGTAAGGCTTTGGGGGACTGTTGAGAAGTCATGACTGTGTTGTGAATGTAAGGACATGAGATCTAGGAGGAACCAGGGGCAGAATTATATGGTTTGGCTGTGTCTCCACCCAAATCTCATCTTGAATTCCCATGTATTGTGTGGGAGGGACCTGGTGGGAGGTAATTGAATCATGGGGGCAAGTCTTTCCTGGGCTGTTCTCATGATAGTGAATAAGTCTCATGAGATCTGATGGTTTTATAAAGAGGAGTTCCCCTGCACAAATTCTCTCTTTGCCTGCTGCCATCCATGTAAGATGTGAGTTGCTCTTCCTTGCCTTCTGCCATGCTTGTGAGGCCACCCTAGCCATGTGGAACTGTAAGTCCATTGAACCTCTGTCTTTTGTAAATTACCCAGTCTCAGGTATGTCTTTATCAGCAGTGTGAAAATGGATTAATACAATATTCAAGTCTTGTTATTTAATAAGTACATTTTGTAAGGCTATAGTTGCCATAGAGAGTCTGATGGCTATGGACAAAGTCAATTTAAACCCTTTTGGAAAGGATTAAGCATTCTAGATGTTATTAAAAACATTCACGATTCCTAGGAGGTCAAAATATCAGCATTAACAGAAGTTTGGAAGAAGTTGATTCCAACCCTCCTAGATGACTTTGAGGGGCTCAAGACTTCAACAGAGGAAGTATTAACTGCAAATGTGGTAGAAATAGCAAGAGAACTGAAATTAGAAGTGAAGCACAGTGAAGATATGACTGAACTGCTGCAATCTCATGATAAAACTTGAACAAATTAGGAGTTATTTCTTATGGATGAGAAAAGTAAATGGTTCTTGAGACAGAAACTACTCCTGGTAAAGATGCTGTGAACACTGTTGGAATTACAATAAAGGATTTAGAATATTGTGCCAACTTAGTTGACAATGAAGTAGCAGGGTTTGAGAACACTGACTCCAATTTTGAAAGAATTTCTACTATGGGTAAAATACTATTAAAAAGCAGTGCATGCTATGGAGAAATCTTTTGTGCAAGAAACAGTCAAGCAGCAAACTTCATTGTTGTCTTATTTTAATAAATTTCCATAGCCACCCCAACCTTCAGCAACCACTGCCCTAATTAGTTAGCAGCCATCAACACTGAGGCAAGACCACCCACCAGCAAAGGGATGAAGGCTTGATGATCATTAGAATTTTTTAGTAATATTTTAAAATTAAGGTATGTACTTTCTTTAGACATATATTTTTGCATACTTAATAGACTACATTATAGTGTAAACATCACTTTTATATGCACTGGGAAACCCAAAAATTCATGACTTGATTTATGGCAATATTTGCTTTATTGCAACCCTCTGGAACTGAACCCACAATATCTGTAAGGTATGCCTGTAATGAAACATAAGCATCATTACTAACAGCTTAGCTACCAGGAAAAAAGGAAGATGAACCTGCAAACACAGACGCAAGCTTTGGGAAATTATTTGTAGCAAAAACATACATGAGATTACCACATGCAAACATAAGCTATCCATCTTACTCCCTTGGGTGACTCTTTTCATTAGTGCTAATGGGCTCAGGGCCTCGGTTTAGAGGCTGTTTCTGCAAATGCTGGAAGAACACAAATCTTGTTCTCTTTGGTAAAGCCCATTCTTGGAAATAACAAAAGAATGAAATCTGTGTGCTGATATTAACACATGGACACATGTATATTTGTCTGTGTATTATTTCTAATCACTTCTCCTTTTAATTTGAATTTATTAGTCTATTAGAAATATTGCCAAACATTACTAGTGAATGATACAATGTAGAAATAGTACCAAATCTGGATCCCATGAACATTTCTAATGAAATCCTTCTCATTGGGATTAAGAACAAAAATAAAAATAAAAATAAAAAATGATGTGCAAAAAGGCAGTAGCATTAAATGTCACTCACCACAAGTTTTGCTTAAAAGCAGTAACACAAAATATGGTACATGTCAAATATTTATTACACACCTATTTACACATGGCTACATGCTATATACTATGTAAAACTCAATGCAAAAGGAAAGAATGTGCAACAATTTGGCAGCAGTTAGATCAACAACTTCTTTCTTCTTCCTTTACATGTATGCATGTTTAAAATACCATTCTAATTTTCTCTTTCATTTATTAACTATATTTAACTGTGTAAAGAAACAAGGCAAAATTTCAAATAAGAATCCTGTGAAGTTGATAAACCCACGAACAAACATGCAACCCTATCTAAGATTTCCTATAGCCCATGTAACATTCTGCCCACAAAGGCAAACCAAATCTAACACAATATATTTTCTTTTCAACAAGTTTTTCTCTTAAAATATTCATTCTGTAGAAGATATGACAAGATGGCAGGATAGGAACAGCTCCAGTCTGCAGCTCCCATCATCAATGCAGAAGGCAGAGATTTCTGCATTTCCAACTGAGGTACCCAGTTCATCACACTGGAACTGGTTAGACAGTGGGTACAGTCCACGGAGGGCAAGCAGAAGCAGGTGGGGCATTGCCTCACTTGGGAAGCGCAAGGGGTGGGGAACTGCCTTCCCTAGCCAAGGGAAGCAAAAACACACTGTGCCATGAGGAATGGTGCACCCTGGCCCAGATACCATGCTTTACCCATGGTCTTCGCAACCCAAAGATCACAAGATTCCTTCAGGTGCCTATGCAACCAGAAACCTGGGTTTCAAGCAAAAAACTGGGTGGTGGTTTGGGCAGACACTGAGCTTGCTGCATTAGTTTCTTTTTTCATACTCCAGTGGCAGATGGAATGCCAGTGAGACAGAACTGTTCACTCCCCTAGAAAGGGGGCTTAAGCCAGGAAGCCCAGTGGTCTAGCTCAGCGGATCCCACCCCCATGGAGCTCAGCAAGCTAAGATCCACAGGCTTGAAATTGTCGCTGCCAGCACAGGAGTCTGAAGTCAACCTGGGACCCTGGACTCTCGAGCTTTGGTGAGGGGAGGGACATCCACCATCACTGAGGCCTGAGTAAGTGGTTTTCCCCTCACAGTGTAAATAAAGCCGCGGGGAAGTGCCAACTGAGCAGACCCCTCCACAGCTCAGCAAAGCCGCTGTAGCAAAACTGCCTTTCTCTCTGGGCAGGGCATCTCTGAAAAAAAGGCAGCAGCCCCAGTCAGGGGTTTATACATAAAACTCCCATTTCCCTGGAACAGAGCGCCTGGCGGAAGCAGTGGCTGTGGGGCAGTTTAGCAAACTTAAACATCCCTGGTGGCTCTGTGCAGCAGATCTCCCAACACAGTGTTCGAGCTCTGCTAAGGGTCAGACTGCCTCCTCAAGTAGGTCCCTGACCCCCACATCTCCTGACTGGGAGACACCTTTCAGCAGGGGTCAACAGAAACCTCATATGGGAGAGCTCTGGCAAGCATCTAGTAGGTGTCCCTCTGAGACAAAGCGTCCAGAGGAAGAAACAGGCAAAAATTTTTGCTGTTCTGCAGCCTCCACTGGTGATACCCAGCAAAACAGCATCTGGAGTGAATCTCCAGCAAACTCCAGAAGACGTGCAGCAGAGGAGCCTGACTGTTAAAAGGAAAACTAACAAACAGAAAGGGACAGCATCAATATCAACAAAAAGAAGTCCACTCGGAAATCCCATCCAAAAGTCACCAACATGAAAGACCAATGGTAGATAAATCCACAAAATAGGAAGAAACCAGCACAAAAAGGCTGAACATTCCATAAACCAGAATGCCTCATCTCCTCCAAAGAATCACAACGCCTCACCAGCAAGAAAATAAAACCGGACAGAGAATGAGTTGGGTTATTTGACAGAAGTAGACTTCAGAAGATGGGTAATAACAAACTCCTCCAAGGTAAAGAACATGCTCTAACCCAGTGGAAGGAAGCTAGGAATCTTAAAAAAAGGTTTGAGGAATTACTAACTAGAGTAACCAGTTTAGAGAAGAACATAAATGACCTGATAGTGCTGAAAAACACAGCATGAGAACTTCGTGAAGCATACACAAATATCAATAGCTGAACTGACCAAGCAAAAAAAAAAAAAGGATATCAGAGATGAAAGACTAACGTAATGAAATAAAGTGTGAAGAAAAGATTAAAGAAAAAATAATAAAAGGGAACAAATAAAGCTTCCAAGAAATATGGGACTACGTGAAAAGACCAAACCTATGTTTGATTGGTGTGCCTAAGAGTGATGGGAAGAATGGAACCAAGATGGAAAACACCCTTTAGGATATTATCCAGGAGAACTTTCCCAACCTAGAAAGACAGGCCAACATTCAAATTCAGGAAATACAGAGAACACCACAAAGATACTCCCCAAGAAGAGCAACCCCAAAGCACATAATCATCAGATTCACTAAGGTTGAAATAAAGGAAAAAATGTTACAGGCAGCAAGAGAGAAAGGTTGGGATATTTACAAAGGGAAGCCCATCAGACTAACAGCAAATCTCTCTGCAGAAACCCTACATGCCAGAAGAGAGTGGGGGACAATATTCAACATTCTTTAAAGAAAGAATTTTCAACCCAGAATTTCATATCCAGCCAAACTTAGCTTCATAGGTGAAGGAGAAATAAAATCATTTACAGACAAGCAAATGCTGAAAGATTTTGCCACCACCAGGCCTGCCTTACAAGAACTCCCAAAGAAAGCACTAAAAATGGAAAGGAAAAACCAATACGAGCCACTTCAAAAACATACCAAACTGTAAAGACCATTGCAACTATGAAGAAACTGCATCCACTAACAGACAAAATAACCAGCTAGCATCATAATGTCAAGATCAAATTCACACATAACAATATTAATCTGAAATGTAAATGGGCCAAATGCCCCAAGTAAAAGACAGACTGACAAAGTGGACAAAGTCAAGACCCAGCAGAAAACAATAAATAACTAAGATTATAGCAGAACCAAAGGAGAGAGAGACACAAAAAAAATCAATTAATCCAGGAGCTGTTTTTTTCTAAAGATCAACAAAACAGATAGACTGCTAGCCAGACTAATAGAGAAGAATCAAATAGATGCAATAAAGAATGATAAAGGGGATATCACCTCCAATCCCATAGAAATCAAACTACCATCAAAGAATACTATAAATACCTCCATGCAAATAAACTAGAAAATACAGAAGAAATGGATAAATTCCTGGACACATGCTCCCTCCCAAGTCTAAACCAGGAAGAAGTCAAATTCCTGGATAGACCAATAACAAGTACTGAAATTGAGGCAGTAATTAATAGCCTACCAACCAAAAACAGTCCAGAATCAGATGGATTCACAGCTAAATTCCACCAGAGGTATAAAGAAGGGCTAGTGCCATTCCTTCTGAAACTATTCCAAACAATAGAAAAAGAGGGACAACTCCCTAACTCATTTTACGAAGCCAGCATCATCTTGATACCAAAATCTGGCAGAGATACAACAACAAAAAAATTTGAGGCCAAAATCCCTGATGAACATCGATGTGATGCAAAAATCCTCAATAAAATACTAGCAAACCAAATCCAGCAGCACATCAAAAAGCTTTTCCACGACAATCAATTTGGCTTCACCCCTGGGATGCAAGGCTGGTTCAACATAGGCAAATCAATAAATGTAATCCATCACATAAACAAAACCAAGGACAAAAACCATATGATTATCTCAATAGATGCAGAGGAGGCCTTTGATAAAATTCAACACCGCTTCATGCTAAAAACTCTCAATAAACTAGATATCGATGGAATGTATCTCAAAATAATAAGAGCTATTTATGACAAACCCATACTGAATATCATTCCGAATGGGCAAAGGCTGGAAGCATCCCCTTTGAAAACCAGCACAAGACAAGGATGCCCTCTCTTACCACTCCTATTCAACATAGTACTGGAAGCCCTGGCAGGGAAATCAGGCAACAGAAAGAAGTAAAGAGTACTCAAATAGGAAGAGAGGAAGTCAAATTGTCTCTGTTTGCACATGATATGACTGTATATTTAGAAAACCCATGTCTCAGTCCAGAATCTCCTTAAGCTGATAAGCAACTTCAGCAAAGTCTCAGGATACAAAATCAATGTGCAAAATTCACAAGCATTCTTAAACACCAATAACAGGCAAACAAAGAGTCAAATTATGAGTGAACTCCCATTCACAATTGCTACAAAGTGAATAAAATACCTAGGAATACGACTTACAAGGGATATGAAGGACCTCTTCAAGGAGAACTACAAACCACTGCTCAAGGAAATAAGAGCAGACACAAACAAATGAAAAAACATTCCATGCACAAGGACAGGAAGAATCTGTATCGTGAAAATGGCCATACTGCCCAAAGTAATTGACATATTCAATGCTATCCCCATCAAGCTAACACTGACTTTCTTCACAGAATTAGAAAAAACTACTTTAAACTTCATATGGAACCGAAAAAGAGCCCTCATAGCCAAGACAATCCTAAGCAAAAAGAACAAAGCTGGAGGCATCATGCTACCTGAATTCAAACTATAATACAAGTTTACAGTCACCAAAACAGCATGGTACTGGTACCAAAAGAGAGATACAGACCAATGGAACAGAACAGAGGCCTCAGAAATAACATCACACATCTACAACCATCTGATCTTTGACGAACCTGACAAAAACAATGGGGAAAGGATTCCCTATTTAATAAATGGTGTTGGGAAAACTGTCTAGCCATATGCAGAAAACTGAAACTGGACCCCTTCCTTATACCTTATATGAAAATTAACTCAAGATGAATTAAAGACTTAAATGTAACAAGTAAAACCATAAAAACCCTAGGAAAAAACCTAGGCAATACCATTCAGGACATAGGCATGGGCAAAGACTTCATGGCTGAAACACCAAAAGCAATGGTAATGAGAGCCAAAATTGACAAACAGAATATAATTAAACAAAGAGCTTCTGCACAGTAAAACAAACTATCATCAGAGTAAACAGGCAATCTATAGGATGGGAGAAAATTTTTGCAATCTGTCCATCTGACAAAGGGCTAATATCCAGAATCTACAAATAAACAAATTTACAAGAAAAAAAACCCATCAAAAAGTGGGCAAAGCATATGAACAGACACTTCTCAAAAGAAGACATTTATGTCGCCAACAAACATAAAAAAGCTCATCATCACCAGTCATTAGAGAAACGCAAATCAAAACCACAACAAGATACCATCTCACACCAGTTAGAATGGCAATCATTAAAATGTCAGGAAACAATGCGTGCTGGACAGGATGTGGAGAAATAGGAATGCTTTTACACTGTTGGCAGGAGTGCAAATTAGTTCAACCATTGTGGAAGACAGTGCGGTGATTCCTCAAGGATCTAGAACCAGAAATACCATTTTACCCAGCAATTCCATTACTGGATTATAAATCATTCTACTATAAAGACACATACACACCTATATTTATTGTGGCACTGTTCACAATAGCAAAGACTTGGAATCAACCTAACTGATAGACTGGATAAAGAAAATATGGCACATATACACCATGGAATACTATGTAGCCATAAAAAAGGATGCGTTCATGTCCTTTGAAGGGACACGGATAAAGCTGGAAACCATCATTCTCAAAAATCTAACACAAGAACAAAAAACCAAACATCACTTGTTCTCACTCATAAGTGGGAGTTGAACAATGAGAACATATGAACACAGGGAGGGAAACATCACACACTGGGGCCTGTTGGGGTGTGGAGGATAGGGGAGGGATAGCATTAGGAGAAATACCTAATGCAGATGACAGGTTGATGGGTGCAACAAATCACCATGGCACGTATATACCTATGTAACAAACCTGCACGTTCTACACATGTACCCCAGAACTTAAAGTATAATAAATAAAATGAAATAAAAATATTCATTTCTTCTGATTTCCTCTTTCTTCTTTCAATCACCCATTCTTCTAACATTTTCTTAATTAGTGAGTTGTAGTTACTAGGATACAAAGATGAATTAGTCACAATCCTTGTCCCTGCTTTCTCAGATCATAGCTGTTAGGAAGAAAAGATATGCAGATAATCACAAGAAAAAGTAAGAAGTACTTAACAGAGGTCGGTCTATAGTGCTACAGTGGTGACCCAGAAAAATGACAAAATAGCAGGAGTAAATCCCTACTTATCAATAGTAACACTGAACTAAATTCTCGAATCAAAAGACATAGAGAAGATGAACACATGAAAAAAAAAGACACAGTGATCTGTTGCCTGTAAGACACAAAGTTCACCTACAAAAATACACAGACTGAAAATAAAGAGATGGAAAAAGACATTCCATGCCAACATAAAATAGAGCAAGGTTAGCTATGCTTAGGTCAGACAAGGTAGGTTTCAATATAAAAACTGTAAGAAGAGATAAAGAAAGTCATTATCTAATGACAAAGGGGTCATTTCAGCAAGAGGATATAGCACGTGTAAGTATATATGCACCCAAAACCAGAGCAGTGAGACACAAAAAGCAAATATTATTAGAGCTAACGAGCAGAATACAGTAACAGCTGGAGACTTCAACACCCACTTTCAGCAGTGGACAGATCTCCCAGACAAAAAATCAACAAGGAAACATTGGACTTAATCTACACTATAGAACAAATGAACACAATATTTACACACATTTCATTCAACAGCTGCAAAGTACCAATTCTCCTCAGTCCATAGATCATTCTCAGGAATAGGCCATATGTCAGGTCACAAAAGATGTCTTAAAAAAAATTCAACAAATTTAAATAATATCAAGTATCTTCCCTGACCACAATGAAATAAAACTGGAAATCAACAACAGGAGGAATTTTGGAAACTATACAAACACATGAAAATTAAACAATAAGCTCCTGGATGACCAATGGGTTAATGAAAAAATTAAGAAGTAAAATGAAAATTTTCTTGAAGCAAATGATAATGCAAACACATCAAAACTTATGAGATATAGCAAATGCAGTACTAAGGGAAATTTATGACCCTAAGTACCAAATTCAAAAAGAAGAAAAACTTCAAATAAACCTAATAATGCATCTTAAATAACTAAAAAAGCAAGTGCAAACTGAACCCAAAATTAATAGAGAAAATAATGAAGATCAGAAATAAATGAATTTGAAATTAAAAAATACAATCAATGAAACAAAAAGTTGATTTTTTGAAAAGATAAACAAAACTGACAAACCTTTAACCAGACTTAAGAAAAAAAGAGAGAAGACTCAACTAAATAAAATCAGAAATGAGAAAGGAAACACTACAACCAAAACTACATAAATTCAAAAGATCATTAGAGGCTACTATGAACAACTATATGCCAATCAATAGGAAAATCTAGAAGAAATGGAAATTCCTAGACCTGTAGAGTCTACCAAAATTGAACCACTGAAGCAAATCAAAACCTGAACAGACCAATAACAAGTAATAACATTAATGCTGTAATAAAAAGTATCCCATTAAGGAAAGGCCTGGGACTCAACAGCTTCACTGCTTAATTCTAACAGACATTTAAAATAGAACTAATGCCAAACTTACTCAAACTATTCCTAAACATAGAGGAGGAAAGAATGTGTCCAAACTCTTTTCATGAGACCAGTATTACCCTGATTCCGAAACCAAAGACACATCAAAAAAAGAAAACTACAGGCCAATATCTCTGATGAATACTGATGCAAAAATCCTCAACAAAATACTATCATATTAGATTTAGCAACACATTACATACTGGATTCCACAACACATTAAAAAGATCATCATGACCAAGTGGGATTTATCCCAGAAGTCAAGCAATGTGATAGATAAGTCGTATCAACAGAATGAAGACGAAAGTACATACAATCATTTCAAGTGATGCTGAAAAAGCATCTGCTAAAGATCAACATCCTTTCATGATAAAAAGCCTCAAAAAAACTGGGTATAAAAGGAACATGCCTCAACATAATAAAAGTCATATATGACAGACCCACAACTAGTATCGTACTGAATGGAGAAAAACTGAAAGGTTTTCCTCTAAGATAGAACATGACAAGATTGCCCACTTTTACCACTGTTATTCAACATACTACTAGAAGTCCCAGCCAGAGTAGTCAAACAAGAAAAAAGAAATAAAGGGCATCTGAACTAAAATAGAAGAAGGCAAATTAGCCTTGTTCACAGATGATATGATCCTATATTTGGAAAAACCTAAAGACTCCACCAAAAAACTATTAGAACTGATAAATAGATTCAGTAAAGTAAAGGATACAAAGTCAACAGACAAAAATCAGTAGCATTAAGCAATCTGAAAAAGAAATCAAACAAGTAATCTTATTTATAATAGCCACAAATAAAATTAAATATCTAGGAATTACCCAAAGAAATGAAAGATCTCTACAACAGAAACTATAAAATGCTGATGAAAGAAATTGAAGAGGACATCAAAACATGAAACAATATTCCGTTTATCGATTATAAGAATCAATATTGTTAAAATGTGCATAGTGCCCAAAGGAATCTACAGATTCAATGTAATCTCTATCAAAATATCAGTGGCATTCTTCACAGAAGTTAAAAAAAAATCCTAAAATTTATATGAAATCAGAAAAAGAACAGAATAGCTGAAGTTATCCTAAGCAAAAATAACAAAACTGAAGGAATCACATTACCAGACTTCAAATTATACCACAGCGCTATAGTAACCAAAACAGCATGGTATTAGCATACAGACACATAGACCAATGGAACAGAATAGAGAACCCAGAAACAAATCCATGCATCTACAGTGAACACATTTTTTTTTTTTTTGAGATGGAGTTTCGCTCTTGTTACCCAGGCTGGAGTGCAATGGCGCAATCTCGGCTCACCGCAACCTCCACCTGCTGGGTTCAGGCAATTCTCCTGCCTCAGCCTCCTGAGTAGCTGGGATTACAGGCACGCACCACCATGCCCAGCTAATTTTTTGTATCTTTAGTAGAGACGGGGTTTCACCATGTTGACCAGGATGGTCTCGATCTCTTGACCTCGTGATCCACCCGCCTCGGTCTCCCAAAGTGTGAACACATTTTTAACAAAGGTGTGAAGAACAAACACTGGGGGAAAGGAAAGTCTCATCAATAAATGATGCTGATAAATTATTAAATTACTAACTATGGCCTCCCTGTTGTATCATTAAAGGGTGTCAACTACAGAAATCTTTAAAAAAGATTATACACTTGAAAGATTATAACCTTGAAAAAGGTTATACACTGCATGAGCAGTCATAACAACTATTATAATTAGATTAATAACAGATGATTCAAAAGAAAAGGCTGGTGCTAAAATAGACTCCTTTCTTCATGCAATCCATGTACTTCAGAGCATTGGTCATGTTTTAAAAATGAACTGGCAGGTTCTTCAAAGATTCATGCTTTGTTTAAAATATCTTTCATCAGCTTAAAAAGAAATGTCAACACAACCAACAACTAGTTCATCTTCTTTCCTTAAATATAATAAAGGTTTACAGAAGTAAACAAAATCTAAAGAACAAGCTGAATTTGATGTTAGCGTTTATATAGAACTCCCTCTTTTTAAGGGATTCACACAGCATGGTGAAAATTACTATCTATGAAAAGCTGACGGAATGAATGTGTAAAATATATACCTAAGAGTAATAGGAATATATAGTAGACATGAGATGAAATCATAGATATGCTTCATTTTACATTATGGCTGAATCTACCTGTAAATCAAAATGTATCCCTTCTTTTCTGAATATGCTGTGTGCATAAACCCTACACTCTATATCCAAACCCTGCCTTACCACCTCCCTTTGTGTACCAGGAGTCCAACCTGTACAGACAACTGCACTCTTTTGCTCTGTGGCTTTGGGTTGGGCTCAGCCAGTGGGAGGCACTGGCAAGAGTTAAGAATGCAAGGGGATAGCTGGGCGCGGTGGCTCATGCCTGTAATCCCAGCACTTTGGGAGGCCGAGGAGGGTGGATCACGAGGTCAAGAGATCGAGACCATCCTGGTCAACATGGTGAAACCCCGTCTCTACTAAAAATACAAAAAATTAGCTGGCCATGGTGGCGCACGCCTGTAATCCCAGCTACTCAGGAGGCTGAGGCAGGAGAATTGCCTGAACCCAGGAGGCGGAGGTTGCCGTGAGCCGAGATCACGCCATGGCACTCCAGCCTGGGTAACAAGAGCGAAACTCCATCTCAAAAAAAAAAGAATGCAAGGGGATAAAGAACTATCAAAGTATTTATTCCCCATCCCTTTCCCAGGACCCCTTGCTCCCTCCCCGCCTTACTGCAATTGTTTCAATGGCTTCATTCCTCTGAAGCTATGGCTTCTATCACACAGCCCTACTTCAACAAGCTCTCATTAGGCTTCAATAACACTATTTCCCCTTTTCTCCTTCTGACCTAGAGAAGGTGGTAACAGCTTCCTGGTGGGTGAGCTAGTCCCAGATATCTTAGCATCCTATCAGTTACCTTAACCCTGCTCAAACCTCCGTAAATAGCACCTTCATTATATTCTCCTCAGTTAAACCCCAAATTCCTACATACTGTATTTGTGAAATATACCCATTTTGAGAGGCAAATGAACATTTTACAGAAAGACTATTCCATATCTTGTCCAATTTCATATTCTCTATCTGAACTCTCACTGTAATACCAATGATTGAACATAAACCAATCTGCATATATCACTACATTTATAATAATATATTTGTCCAAAGACTTCCCTGAAAAAAAATTAAGACTTATCTCAGAAGAAGGACAAAGATACAGAAAAGTAAAGACCAAAACAGTGAAAGAGAGAAGTAGAGAGAGACAGATGGAGACACCCATGGTTCAAGAAACAGAGAAAGAGAAAACTACAGAGAAAGCGGGGAGTAAGAGCAAAGGAACACTATAAATCCTGCTTTTCAATGCTGTCCCTGACCCAGCAGCATTAGCACTGCATGAATTTGTTAGAAGGCAGAATCTCAGGCTTTGTCCCAGATCTAATGAATCAGAATTGAACTTTTAAAGAATATCCCCAGGTGATTCAGGTGCACTTTAAAGTTTGAGAAGCAATGACACTCCAGTTAATTCAAGGTCATAGTAACCATTGTTAAAGCAGTGAAACTGTTGCTCCTACATACTAAGTCATGAGGTTCCAACACTTAGAAACCCAGGACACACTTCAACCTCAGGACAGGCAGCCTGTGTGTCTGTACAGATTCAAACTATCTTTGCTACCAGTTTTTTTCACAGTGGGGTCACATGTAAGGAGTTAGTAATATAACCATTTGTTTCCATACAAACTTTCTTTCAAGAGTTCAAGAAAACAGATTGGCCAGGCATAGTGGCTCATGTCCGTAGTCTCAGCACTTTGGGAAGCTGAAGCGGGCAGATCACTTGAGCTCAGGATCAGCCTGGGCAACATGGCAAAACCCCAGTTATAAAAAAAAAAAAAAAAAAAATTAGCCGGGGGGGTGGGACTTGCCTGTAGTCCCAGCTACTGGGGAGACTGAAATGAGAGGATCACTTGAGCTAGGGAGGCAGAGGTTGCAGTAAGCCCAGATTGCACCGCTGTACTCCAGCCAGGGCAACAGAGTGAGAGACCATCTCAAAAAAAAGAGTTCAGAAAACAGACAAGCCTGGGCAACATAGCAAAACCTTGTTTCAACAAAAAAAAAATTTTTTTAATTACCCAGGCATGGTGGTGTGTGCCTGTAGTCCCAGCTACTCAGGAGGCTAAGGTGGGAGGATTGCTAGATCCCAGAGTTGAGGCTGTACTGTACTGTGATTGTGCCCCTGTGCTCCAGCCCAAATGACAGAACAAGACTGTTTCTCCCCACCAGCTCCCCACCTAAAAAAGGAGTTCAGCAAACAGGAAACTGTCAACAGTGACAGATGATAGATTTATCTGAACCGATCAGCCACAGTTGGAAAATTTCTGAACAGCTATTACTAAAAACATCTAATTTCCTTTTTTAAAAAATTTAAGAGGTAGTACCCATCCCATGATATATTTAAGATATGCTGCATTTCAGATAAAAAGTAAATATGCAGTAATTTCACTAAAGGATATTTTATTAAACATCCAAGCACAGAATTACAGAACTTTCAGTGTACGATTACCACTGCTTTGAAAGTACAGCATTTTACTCACCCACATGGCAAATGTTTTTCTTTCCCTACAATCCCAGCCATGTTTCCTGAATCCTCCACCAGCTGCCACTTTCCCTCACTAACTCTCCATTGTTCATAGTTTATCCTATTTTCTTTTAAACTAGAAGAAAAGAAGAAGACACTGATGTCTATTTGTTCCAAGATTATGCTCTTTGTTCTACACACTGGGTAGCAATAACTGTTCCCAACTAAAGGGCCAGGCCATGGTCTTACAGATGATGATGGTCAGCTTTTCCTTCTCCTTTCTTCTCAATCAATCTCAGTGGCCCCTTACCCCACCAACACGGCCTAGCTAGCAAACATCTAATGTGGGGGAAAGCAGCAAGATTTATGCTATAGGGGAATAAATACCGAAGTCAGGAGAATGGGGCCATAAACTACACGCTGACTAAGAGACCTTGGACAAATCATTTCCAAACCTGGAAACACCTCCAACAGTAACATGTGGTTACCTAAATCCCTTCCAGAACAGTCTATATTTCTAGCTGAAGCTTGCATTTAGCTGAACCCCTCTTTTCTTCTAACATATAGTAAAGGGATGAGGGGCAAAGAAGGCCATAATAGAAGGTTAGAGGAGCAAAAAGAGCAAGGAAACGAGAGAACACGAGAACAATGGATATGGGTGACCTCACCCCTAAAGATAACTTTATACCTTGGAAATATCATCACATTATTCACTGGATCCTTTCATTTTTCTAATAAAAAATATTTAGCAAGCACACCAGGTACGATACCAGATGTTCAAGATACAGAAGAGATAAAAATATAAGGAACGTTTTATTCCTGTTTTACAAATGTTAAAAAAAGACCCTGGGGTTTAACTTCGTTTTTACTCCTTTAGATACTTTATGAGACCCTTCATATGGCACACAAAAGTTTAATTTCTTACAAGCATCCAGTATGTTTTAAGAGATGAACAAATTAAGTCTCAGATATTCTAGACTGCTTTGCTTATACAGTAACACTTACCATCCTAGAGGCTATTAGCAGAATTCATCTATTGGAGAAGAGAGAGTGAAGAAGATCAGAATCTACAGATTGCAACCACATCTTCAAAACTACCACTGTTCAACATCTGCACTCATTAGATATTTTAATTATGAGCAAGTACCACTGAATGTAGATTTATCATCTAGGGTGATAGGTTTTGTAAACAAGCTTGTTTAATAGGTAATTATGAAGAATATAATCATTACCTAAGAAAGCACATAAGAATACTACTTATGTGCTATAAAATAACTATATTAAGTTTACAGAGTGATATGACCAAAACTAGCTTTTGAAAATGACAGTAATCCTCTGCCAGTAATCACTGCCCAAAGAAAGTTCTCTCCCTGTAAGCATACTGTAGTATAAGCAGAAACTATAAAACAGCAGTTAAGGTACTTTGTTTCTGAAAGCAAACATGGAAGAACAAAGCCATTTTCAAAATAAGGACTATTTTTCCAAAAACATGGAAAATGTCCATCATTTGAAACATCCTGCCTCCCTTCTTTGCTTTAAATTCCATATAAGTTATTTTGAGCTTATTGCTTTGATCAGATTTAGCTGTAAGTAATTATATTTAGTCATAGACATCTGATCTATAAATGGAATCTACTAAAGTAATTACTATAACTTCCTTGAAATTGGCAAGTAGCAGTTCCATTTGATGTGATTCTAGCAAAGCTTTATACCAAAAAGAAAATACAATAAATTCACTTACAGAGAAGACATTTACTTTCAAAATTACAATCTCTCAAGAGTATAATTACACATCTATGTTTTGAAGAATTTCCATTTAACAGTATCTTAAACAAACATGTATTAATTACTCGATAATCACTCTCAATTTGGGGAAGTAAACAGTAACAGAAAAATGTTTTTCCTTTCATAGATTTCATGTAAATAATATCTATATATTGAATGCTGGCCAGTAAGTGAAATACAAAGATAAGGTTCCTCATTATCCTTGCCTTGAAAAAATAAAAAGTCCACTGCTGGTGAACAGTATGTAAATGCAGACACAAATAAAATATTTCACTGGGAAGCAATATGGGTAAAGAACACTTAAACAGGAGCTCCCCAACCACTGATCTAGTTGTGGCTCTGTCACTTACTAGGTATTTATTAGCCTTAAGTTCATTGCTTCTCTTCGCTGACTCTGTTTCCTCACTGGAAAATAGAGACAAAGATTCAGACACCAAATTCTATAAAGTGATATACAAATATTATTAAATTGCATATTAAAAAGAAAAGATGCCAGGAACGGTGGCTCATGCCTGTAATCTCAGCAACTCAACAGTCTGAGGAGGGAGGATCAATTGAGCCCAGGACTTTGAGGCTATAGTCAGCTATGATCCTGGCACAGCACTCTAGCCTGGATGACAGAGTAAGACTCAAGACTCCAACTCCTTAAATAAAAAATAATAATAATGAGGAGGAGGAGGAGGAGGAGGAGGAGGAGGAGGAGGAGGAGGAGGAGGAGGAGGAGGAAAGGGCCACAGAAAAGAAAGGAAAGCATAGCCTAGTAAGTTGGAGTTAGGGTCATTTCAGTTGTAGATCTCTAAAATGAACTGTATAATATGTTAATAATTACTCCCATTTATTTTCCCTGAACTATGTGACAGGCACTGTGCTAAAGGGTTTCATATGCACTAACTTATTTAATTCTCTCAACAACTCTATAAAGTATGTGGTGGCATCTCATGTAAAACTGAGGATTAGGAACACGGAATAACTTAACTGCAGATTAATAGAAGGGAAAGCAAGAACTTCAATCCAGACTGTGCTCCTAATTACCATATTATTCTGACTTTCAACAACAACTAAATAGTTTTAGAGAAAATTACTGCCTCATTTAGAGTATTAAGATTCATGTTTTAGTCCTGGTAAGAATAAATTAGGAGAGGGGAGGAAACAGTTAAAAACATTTCCACTAATAGCTCTTATTTTTTAATACGGCTGTGTTGGCTAATTTTAGATGTCAACTTGATTGAGGAGTACCTAGAAAACTGTAAAGCATTACTTCTGGGTGTGTCTCTGAGGGTGTTTCCAGAGATTATTGGCATGTAAGACTGATTGGGGAAGATCTGTCCTCAATGTGGGTGAACCATCCAACTGGCTGCAGGCCTGGATAAAACAAAAAAGAGAAAGAAAAGGATTGCCTGGGACATCCCCTTTCTCCTGTCCTAGGACATCAGAACTCCAGGTTCTACATACAGCCTTGGAACTCCAGGACTTACACCAGTAGCCCTTAGGTTCTCAGGTCTTTAGCCTTGGACTGAGTATTATTACACCATTGGCTGCCCTCGTTCTAAGGCTGGTTCAGACTTAAACTTAACTACACTACCAGAATCCCAGGGTCCCCAGCTTGCACTTCTTGGCCCCACAGTAAATCCCTTCTCATCTATCTACTATCTATCTATCTATCTATCTATCTATCTATCTATCTACCTACCTACCTACCTACCTGTCTACCTGTCTATCTTTCTATCTACTCCTGGTTCTGTCTCCCTGGAGAAGCCTAATATAAATCAAAGAAAGTGAGTCCGAATGAAATAAATTGGCTCCTGATTCTAAGTTGCTCAGACTGATGAAAGCTATGCTCTCCTCTTTTTTGTGCCAATAAGACTAACATTTACTGAGCATTTAGTATGTACCAGAAATTATACTAAGTGCTTTGTGTGTATTGTCTTATTCAGTCTTCACAAACTCAAAATATTATCTTCATTTTGTAGATGAGTAAACTTGAACATAAGGAAGTTAAATAACTTGCTTAAATTCTGCTTCTGGCCAAGATGGAGTAAACAAGATTAACCTACCTGATAACTTAAACAACTATAAAATTCAGGAAAAATATATATTAAAAAATAAGTCTTTAGACATTGGACAAGGGGCAACAAAGGACAATAATCCCTGACAGAGCGGGGAAAAAAGGGTAGGTTCTAACTCTAAGTACACTACCTAGAGAGTTTTCAGGCTCCAGCTCTGGGAAGGGAAAGCAAAAAAGAGCCCACTGGTCTCTCTCAGTTGGGAAGACGAGTTGAGAGCTCAGTGAAGCCAAAGTGCCTAGAGTTTACAAGGCAAAATACTAGAATGGAGAGAGCTGCACTGAGAGAAAACTGTAGAGATCCTGGGAGAGTGCCCCTACCCGACATCTTCAGCTGAAAACCAGTCAGCACACCAAGGTGAGAAAACACCCCAGGGTTGAGGAAAGAAGCACCAGAAAGAAGCAGGCAGAACACTCTCCAGAGTTTACAGAAACAGGAATGGTCTTCCCACAAGCCAGAGAGAAAAAAAACCTTGTCATACATAGGACATAATAAATTCTAAAGTACAAACAAAAACCCATGTAATACATAGGATGTAATAGATTCTAAAGTTAAAAACAAAACACGTAATACATAAGACATAATAGATTCTAAAGTTAAAAAAAAAAACCCATGTAATACATAGGACTAGCATATAATATATTCTGAAGCAAAAAAAACAAACAAACAAACAAAACCTTGTAATACAAAGGACTTAATATATTCTAAAGTAAAAAAAAAAAAGTAATACATGGAACTAGGACATAATATATTTTAAAGTTAAAAAGAAAAACCTCATAATACATAGAACATAATACCTAGGAATTCCAGGGGTCAAGAGATCCTCCTGCCTCAGCCTCCCCAGTTGTTGAGATTATAGGCATGAGCCACCACTTCTGGTGACTTTTTTTTTTAATATGCAACTTACTTTATAATATTTGTATATCACATTATAGAATTTGGTATCTGAATCTTTGTCTCTATTTTCCAATGAGGAAACAGAGTCAGAGAAGAGAAGCAATGGACTCAAAGCTAAACAACTAGTAAATGACAGAGCCACAACTAGATCATGATTAGGGAACTCCTGTTTAAGTGTTCTTTACACTACTCATATTGCTTCCCAGTCAAAATACTTCCCGGTATTCCCTCAATAGTGGGGCAAAACTAGCAGAGACTAAAGGCTACTCTGGTCCTATCTAACAAACATTAAAAGCACGTCTCAAAAGGATCAAACCATTTCCAAGTAACTTAACAGCAAGAAAGCTCCACAACAAAACTCAAAAATATTTCATATATTTAAGAATATCCAGAATCCAACATGGTAAAATTCACATGTCTGACAGGCATGCAAATAAGGAAAATAAAACCCATGATGAGGAGAAGAACAAAGAATAAAAATGAAACTAGAAATGACATAGGTTAGTAGACAAGGATATTGTCTCCTAAAAGAGTTATTGTAACAATATTCTATATATTCAAGAAGCTAGAAAAAAACAAGAGAATACTAGGGAAAGATTGGAAAAATTTTTCAAAAGACGCAAAGGTCTAGAGATACAAATGCAACATCTCACATTTAAAAATGCAGAGGGGCCAGGCAAGGTGGCTCACGCCTATAATCCCAGCACCTTAGGAGGGCCAAGGTGAGATTACTCAAGGCCAGGAGTTCAATACCAACCTAGACAACACGGCAAAATACTGCCTATACTAAAAAATACAAGAAAATTAGACAGGCATGGTGGGTGGTACACGCCTGTAATCTCAGCTACTTGGGAGGCTGAGTTATGAGAATAACTTGAACCTGGGAGGTGGAGGTTGCAATGAGCCAAGATCATGCCACTGCACTCCAACCTAGGTGACAGAATGAAGCTCTCAAAAAAAAAAAAAAAAAAAAAAGCTAAAAAGCAGAGGGGCTGGACACAGTGGTTTATGCCTATAATCTCACCACTATGGGAGGCCAAGGTGGGAGGATCTTTGAGCCCAGGAGTTCGAGACCAGCCTGAGCAACATGGGGAGACCCCATCTCTACAAAAATAAAGACAATTAGCCAGGCATGGTAGTGTTAACCTCCCAGATACTAAGGAGACTGAAGTAGGAGGATCACCTGAGCCCAGAAGGTTGAGACTGCAATGAGCTATGACTGTGCCACAGCACTCCAGCATGGGCAATAATGCAAGACTGTGAGGGCAGGGGGAGTGGGGGAAGCAGAGAGGATAGGATCAATAGCAAATTAGAAACCAAAATAGTGTAGTAGATTTGAAGATATACCAATTAAAACAATTTAAAACAAAACAGGACAGTGTTTCAATAGAGATGCAGTGAGCTGTAAGCAAGTAATTGAAGTCTCCAGAGAAGAGAGGCAGGAGAGGACAAAAGAAAATATTTGAGAAAATAACACCTGAACATTTTCTAGGTTTATTAAAAACTGTTACTGTTTAAATAAAAATTAATAAAAACTACATCAAGACACATCATAATCAATTTTCTTAAATATATTAAGAAAAAAATCTTAAAAATAGCCAGAAAAAAATACAGATTTTACACAAAGAAAAACAAAGCTAAAAATGACAACTAAGCTCTCACTAGAACAATACAAGAGAGGTAGTGGAGCAACATCTCTAAATTTCTGAACGAAATCTCTAGACCTACTGAAGGTATTTTTCAAACATCTGAGCCAAATATATATATATGATTTCAGACATATAAAAGCTGATTTGGAAACAGTGTCATGGTTCCTTGAAAATTAAAAATATTGTTATCATATGAACCAGCAATTCTACTTATGGGTACATGCCCAAATAACTGAAAGCAGGGACTCAGACATATATTTGAACACCCATGTTCAAAGCAGCCTTCTACACAATAACCAAAAGGTAGAAGCAACCCAAGTTTCTAATGAATAATGAATGCATAAACAAAATCTGATATATGCATATAATGGAATATTACTCAGTTTTCAAAAGAAAGCAAAATATGGCACACACTACAACATAGATTAACCTCGAGGATATTATGCTAAATGAAATGAACCAGTCATAAAAAAAGACAAATATTATATAATTCCACTTATATGAGGTAGCTAGAATAGTCAAATTCATAAAAACAGAAAGTAGAATGGTGGTTGCCAGAAGCTGAGGGGAGAGGGAAATGGAGAGTCCTTTAATGAGTACCAAGTTTCAGTTTTGCAAGAGGAAGAGATGAGGAAATTAGTTACACAACAATGTGAATACACTTAACACTACTAAACTACAAACTTAAAAATGATTACAATGGTAAATTTTATGTTATGTGTATTTTATCACATAACATAAGTAAAATAAAAAGGTTTTTTAATGTAAAAGACTTCAGCAACAGCAGACCATCTCTATAAGAAACATTAAAGAAAAGACTGACAAAGTCATGCAACAGAAGTGACTAAAGGAGATAAGACAATTAATGCAATGTGGGGTCCTGGATCGCATCTGAGAACAGAACAAGGACTTCCGTGGGCAAACTAGAGAAATCTGTATGGGCTATGATTTAGTTGATAATATTGAATCTGTGTTAATTACACTATGCTGCTTCAAAATGTTAACATTAAAGAAAGCTAGGTGAAGTGTATAAAGGAAATCTCTGTTCTAGTTTTGCAACACTTCTGTAAATCTAATATTATTTCAAAATAAAAAGTTCAAAAAAGAAGAAAGCCTGAATAACATAGTACTTCCGACAAGAGCTGAAAGCCCCACTGTTAATATAGGTGAATAAATTCCAAGATGAGCACATTTTAGGTCTAACTCATAGGAGAGAGAAGCGACTGTGTTTTGTCTGTTTGTTTTAATTAAACAAGAATATGCAGGATAATAAGGACAACAGACTATGCTGGAAACGATTAAAACTCACAACCTACATACAACGAAATCAAAAATATCTCTTTCTCAAAGCTGTGACACGTGACAGTGAAACAAATCCCAAAATAATCCAACAGATGTAGGAATTTAAGTATATAAAACATGTCAAAGGAATTCAGAATAAGGAACATGCTAATAAAGGATTGGTACGTATAATTCTTATGTTGGTTACAAAATCCAGTCTCTTATAATCAATCCTTTATGCTGATGAATAATAATTTTCTGGATCAATTTTCATAAGAATAAAAGCATGTTTTTTCTTCTACTGTTCCTGTCCATGATATGCAAGTATTTCAATCTGAAGAGGCAGTTTTATGGAACAGAAAAAGCATGAAACTGAAACTAATATTTACTGATCAGCTACTCTGTTCATTCCAGGTACTGTTCTAAATGCTTTTTACATGGATTATCTGATAATCTATTTAATCCTCCCAACAAACCTAAGAAGGATGTGCTATTATCAGTATTTTTACAGGTGAGTGTTTGTCTTGCATCTTCTACTTTATCACTGGAAAAGTTTACATGAATCATAACCTCTTTAGGACTTAGGAAGTTAACACCTAAACATTTTCCTTCTAGCATTTATTTTATGCCTGCTTTTTTGCCTAACCTACTATGAATTCCTACAGGATGGGGCAGTATTTGTCTTGGTATTGGACACATACATGTACTAGATTTACAGTTGTTAAAAGAGAAAATGTGGGTGGAGAGGCGGAACTAGAAAAACAAGCCACTGAGGTTTCTTACATTTCTATCACATTCTCAAATGAAAAAAAAAAGTGTCAGGAGACTCAGTAGAAGGAATAGACTGGAAATGAGGAATCCGAGGTCTGCTCCCAACTCCACTGATTTGCAATTTGGCCTTAGGCAACTCACAGACTTCTCTCTAAGATTCCCAACTAGTCCAACAGAAATTATAATATCTGTCCTTGATTTGGCAGATTATTGAGAAGAATGAATAAGCCTACCTTAGAGGCTTTTTGCAAACCTAAAAGAGATAAAATGTGTGAAGTTCCTGGTATAAGATCAGTGTCCAATGATAGCAGTTCCCTCCCTTCCAACGAAAGTTTTCAAGGATGGAGCTGCCCTATTAGTACATGGTGCCTTCCTGTCTGCTGCATTTTAGTAACCTGGCATTTTTACTCTGATGATATTTTTTGTGGTATCCTACAAATGTTAGTATAGAGAATGATTCATCATGTAAACTAAAATCACTGCTTGCAAGTAAATGCAAACTGCAAATTACAGGGAGAACAGAGGTTTAAAAATGTACTTAAAAATAATAAAAACTCAAGTGAAGTCACTTAATCCAGTATTTTATTGGAAACTGGACCAAATCCAATTCTCTTAAGGGTACCACAGTTTGGTAACCAGATGTTAATACTGCTCTTCTGCCACAGAAAACTGCAAGATTTAAAGGCTATTTTTTCCTTTAAAAATTATGTGCTATTTGTATTTCCAAAACATGTATTTCTCTGATAATCCAATATATTAGAGTAAAACCTAATTAAAGTATCTCTTCAATCTCCATGCTACTCTAAGATATATTTGAGGTGCACCGGTTGCTGGAAGAGAAAGTGCCAATTCCTCGTGAATTGCTTAAAGGGTAAAATAGACAACAGTAGATAGCTAATGCAACATTTAGATTTACAACTAAAAGACAAGCACTGTGGAAGCAGCCCAAACCCAACAGCAGAACTTAATTATTCCATTGTAACTAGCGACATGAGCCTCATTAAGGGATGGGAACAGTAGTCATGAAGAAAGGTATGATCCAAGCTGTCAAAAGAAATAAACCCTCATCCAAACCAACCAAATTTCAAAGTAATTCTCTGCATTTTTTCCCTCAACATACAAATGTAAGTATAGTAATCTACAGTATCACA